>NC_086447.1:856175843-856475843 GCF_028390025.1 Pseudophryne corroboree
CTCATACCCATCTCTACTGTTCCCATTAGACCAGGACATTTATAATTTTATCAAAATAATATGTTATCCCAATTTTTCCCCTTTACATTGGTTACCTGCCAATGTCTTCATACCATGTGCTTTTTTTTATTTCTGACAGCATACTTCCATCCCACTGTGTGCTAATTCCTGTAATGTGTGCTATTCCTGTAATGTGTGCTAATTCCTGTAATGTGTGCTATTCCTGTAATGTGTGCTATTCCTGTAATGTGCACCTCCACTGATTGCACACCCTGTCAGCATCAACCTACGCAGTACAACCCAGATGTTTGCCTCGGATGGTTCCCCCACGGACAGGGTGTACTTCACGTGGATCTTTTTGTACAGGATATATCATACCACTACACAAGTGTCTGTTTTCCCATATATGCCTTGGGCCCTTGTATGGCTCACCTCCCATAGTGTAACCTTCATAGTGTGCCCAACATGGCTGCCGCATCTGTTACGCTTGTGGATGGGATGAAAAATACGTGGACCTGATGGTTTTGTTGGGACCCTACTCTGAGTGTTAGGATGCTGCAATCACCCCATATATTGCAGTGTCATCTCTTCTAGGAGTAGACTATTCAACCCAGGGTAATCCTATGCAGCGCGCCCAAGATGGCTGCCTCACCTGGTACCTTGTGAGGGTGGGATACACAAACTGTGGAAGTTATAACCGAAAATGCTGGCACCAATCCTACATTATGCTCAGTGTGCACTCTAGGTTTTCTTTGTTATGTGTGTGGCTTGTCTATTGCTCTGTTACTTAAATCTTTTGTATTATGTGCATTGTTTATGATGTCTGCAAAGCACCTTGAGTCCTGTTGGAGAAAGAGCTCTATATAAATAAAATTATAATTATTTTTTATTATTATTATTATTATTCAGATAAATATCCACTTACAAACAATTTAGTCCTGAATATCCTATAATGTTCAGTGCTTGAAACTCTGACATGTTTCATCCAAAGATGGACTTCATCAAAGGGTAAACAGTCCTCCAGTAGCATAAACAGTATCTATCTATCTATCTATCTATCTATCTATCTATCTATCTATCTATCTATCTATCTTTCCATGTTAAACAGATAAGGATATTCAATAATGTGTTCAATGATAATTCAGCTACGGTGGGAGAGGTTTGACTATCTACATATGCGGTATACAGTAGGTACAGTAATCCACTGTTAAAAAGTCTTTAAAAAACCCCAAAGAAAACACATGTAGAGTTTATTAAACTGACTGCAGTAGTATTATGGAAACATATAATTAAAGCATATAATTAAAGCAGAAATACTTCTTTTGAAAGTATTGTATAAAATTTAATTTATACCCACATAATTGTGAATGATGTTTTAATTGTAAAGGGAAAGTTTTCTGAAAATATAAGTTTAATACAAAGACTATAAAACATAACATTCTGTTCCCACTGTACAAAATATTCTTAAAATACAATAACGCACTGTTGCTGGCCTGTAATGAAAATAAACTCTTTCAAGTTCTTATTTCTAAGTTATTCAAAGCCGGCAAATATTTTTCTGGTAAGTAATTGTCACTTCCCTGTATCGGCCAGTAGGAAGTGAAAACTTTGACTGCCATCTCTTGAATATTCTTACAGTGCAGTGTTGCTGTGTTCCTCATTAAAACAACTCCTTAGGGAGAGAGCTCTACTTGAAAAAAATTAGCCTTTACTCCACTTTCATTTGATGATTTTGTGAGAGCGCTGAAAAGGCGTCCTGCAGCCTTCTGGCGAGACTTAGCCATTCTCCATTATCACCTCAGATAATAAGAGGGAAGGTACTTTTTGATTCATTGTCACATTCATACAAGTGAGGATAGAAGCTTTACCACAAGTGTGAATAGATTTTGATAAACAAATGGAGACTTAAATAAGGGGACATGAGCAGGCTTCATAGCGCAAACCAAACTAAAACCAGAAAATATAAGTTACATTAATATTCATAGAAAATATATGTCCTGTGTTATCCCTGTTTAATGCCCCTGACATTTACCAGCCTCTTATTATCTGTTCATGTGTTAAATGTTAAATCAATCACTTCCTTCTACCCCTTTTCCAGCAAACTTATAACCCAGGGTAATTGCCAGGGCAAATGGTCCAGGTTTGGCAGCAGCGTTTTAAGAGAGGAGGAGGCCCGGGTGCAGCCTCCTCCATTCGGGCCCCCTCCTCTCTGCTGGCAGCAGGGAGAGTCTGAGCACTCGCAGCACGCGCAGATTCCCGGGAAAATGGTGCGGCGGCCATTTTCCCTGAGATTTCTCTACTGCGCATGCGCAGAACTCCGTGAAAATGGCCGCTGGGCCATTTTCACTGAGTTTTAACACCACCGTGGACGTCGCCGCGGGACTCCGGAGGGGTGAGTATTCACAAAATGGGTGCAGCATGTGCTTTGAGGGCCCCCTCTGGACTCAGGGGCCCGTGTGCACCGCATACACTGCACCCATTATAGAAACGCCAGTGAGGTTTGGTGTGTAAATGGGCAGATCAAAATGACCCAGGCCATGTTACCCGGGAATCAGACATGGGTAGCCTGCTATGTAACCTGGGTCCTCCAACCTTGGCCATGCTAACAGCATACAAAGAGCCGGATCACCAGTGCTTGGAGATGATGTCAGCTCCAAGTGCCGGCAGAGGGAAGAACTGGCAATAACTCGGGTCCAGCCTGTAGTGTGAACAGGGTTTCAAGCCGATATGACGCAACATGTTCAAATACCCAGGTCAGATCTGGGTTTTTGGCAGAAAAGGGGAATTATTCTGCCAGCTAGTACAGATGCAGCTAGCACCAGTTTTTTACACCCAGGTATCACATTGATAATGATTGTACTTGGGGGTGTTTTAAAAGAGGTGGTTTCCTGTGTGCAGACTCCGGATGGGCCCCCTCCTTTCCATGATGCAGTAGGCTCTGGCATTGTGCTAGAGTCTACTGATCATGTACGCATCTCCGTAAATGTTGTGCCCACCATGGGGGGTAATTCAGACCTGATTGTAGCAGCAAACTTGTTAGCAGATGGGCAAAACCATGTGCACTGCAGGAAGGGGGGGGGGGGGGCAGATATAACATGTGCAGAGAGAGTTAGATTTGGGTGGGATGTGTTCAAACTGAAATCTAAATTGCAGCGTCAAAATAAAGCAGCCAATATTTACCCTGCACAGAAACAAAATAACCCACCCAAATCAAACTCTCTTTGCACATGTTATATCTGCCCCCCCCCCCCCTGCAGTGAACATGGTTTTGCCCATCTGCTAACAAATTTGCTGCTACAATCAGGTCTGAATTAGTCCCCATGTGCACTGCAGGGGGGCAGATGTAACATGTGCAGAGAGAGATTTGGGTGGGGTGTGTTCAAACTGAAATCTAAATTGAAGTGTAAAAATAAAGCAGGCAGTATTTACTCTGCACAGAAACAAAATAACCCACCCAAATCTAACTCTCTCTGCACATGTTATGTCTGCCCCACCTGCAGTGCACATGGTTTTGCCAAACTGCTAACAAATTTGCTACTACGATCAGGTCTGAATTACCCCCAAGGTCTGGAGGCTAATTTCACTACTGTGCATGTGTAGAAGCCATTTTGGCTGTGTATTTTGCTGTAGCTATGGCAGACAGGTAAATAATAAAACTCCGGATGGGTAAATAATAAAACATGGGTGCTGGGTGACAGTGTGTATCCACTCGGACCCAGGGGCCAGTGTGCACTGCACTCGTTGCACCCATTATTGAAACACCAATGTTTGCAGCATTGCCAAGTTACACTTCACATTGTGATACTACAGAATATAATAATGTTCTACAGTACATCAGTTTTATCATTTTGGGGAAATCAACTCACATTGAGAAGTCAATCACTCATGAGATCAATTTCCCCATAAATAAATGGGAAGGACAATGTGGTTATCACTTACACCAGCACAACATTATTTGTATGATGGACTTTCCATGCTCAGACATCTGGTTGTGCAGGTGCAAAGATGTGTTATATGCAGTGTGTGACATTGCATCAATAGATTTGTAAGGCTTACAGGTTCAGAAGGTATGGGAAATGTATCATATGTTTACTAAAGTGTGGACTTAGAAAAGTGGAGATTTTTACCAAAGCAGCCAATCAGATTCTAACATTCAAGAAGGTGCTAGATAAATGACACATAGGGCCAGATACATCATCGCTTGGAAAGTGATAAAATGGAGAATACCAGCCAATCAGCTCCTGACATTTTTCAAACACAGCCTGTGACATGGAAGTTAGGAGCTGATTGGCTGGTGCTTTTTCACTCTCCATTTTATCACTGATTGGTTGCTATGAGCAACAACTCCACTGCTATAAAACCGCACTTTGACAGGAGAAACATAGCAAAAATATCCAAAGCATGCATGAAGCTAGCAACTGAGGTGACTAAAGATGTAAGAGTTTACTAAGCCAATGTTAGATAAACAGTGCTGAATATTAGCACCTTCCTCCATAGATCTTAGAAGCCACCAAGCAGTCTGTGACCATACACTGAGAACTTCTATACAAGTCACATAACTACACAGTGAATCATTTTCTCCACATTTTACAGTAATGGCTCCAGTTTCAATCAATGCAAGTTGGCCATATGAGTTACTACACACATTTGTCTATGTTTTATCTTCACTGGGAGCTATGTATTCCATTATGGAACATACATTATATTATACTGTACTTTACATTTGTTGATGAGTGATGTGTTTGAGTATATATAGTCACCATTTAGTAATTACTGAGAATATTGTGCCAGCCTCTCCCTGAAGAATACACAATATATTATGAAACGTTACTTGCCGACACATTGCTCACTGAGGTCATTTACTGTACAACTCAATGGTCATGAACACTACAGGTTTCTGAATGTGTTAACGTAACAAAATACCTTATCACCTTATTACAATTTATTAAGTATGCCAAGGCCTTTTCAAAGGAGCTGAAGAGATAAGAATAGCAAATCAATTATAAAATGTAAAGTACAAAAATAGAGTTGCAATGAATTAATAATTATGTAGGTGTTCTCTAAAATGTAAAGAAGAAATGTGAAATGGCTGAGACCACAGTTTTGTCACAGGTCTTAGAGAATTAATACCCTTGTTCACAGAGGTCCAGCCAACAAAATGATGTCACCTCTTGACATAACATTTATTCATTGCACCTGACTTGAGTTTTGCAAAACTCAAAAGATGTTGCCCATAGCAGCCAATCAGATTTTAGCTATCATATTATAGAATGTAGTGGTTAAATGATTAGAATCTGATCTGTTTCCTATGGGCAACACTTCCATGGGTCCACTTTAGGAGGTCTTACAAATCCCTCTACTCCCCTTATATGTTTTGATATAATTACGACATATTTATTTATGCAGTATATGAAGCATGGAGTATTGATTCGTGATTGGTAGCCTTGTGTAGCGCAGCATAACTGTTGTCCATTCATGAGCTAAACATGTCCAGACTCTATCAAACTTCAAGTAGATCTACTTCAGATCTGTGAAGAGCTTCTTTGATGAGGAAATATACTGTATGTCTTGTAAAGAGTACTGAACAGCATGTGTAATCTTCTACAAGGGTATTGAAGATCCCTTCTCACTTTTCTGTGAAGAGGCTATAGCCAGTAGTTGGGGGCATAATGGTTCTAGAACTATTACAGTGTGCGTTCTTTGTAGCTCTTTTTCCTGTTGTTTGTGGTATTAACTGCTTGCTTTCACTGTTTGATGTATTCATGAGGCTGCATTGCAGTTAAACACCTTTACAAGGAATCCGTTAACATCATTCCTGCACATTGAACATACTGTAGATGACCTTCCACTTTAATTGTAACATCAGACAAAGTGATTCCAAAAGTGCAACTGTCCACCATGACAGTGAGCAATCAACAGCCTCTGGCTGAAGCCATGGGGGTCAACCTGACCTGATCGCACGCTTCAGTTTATTGCAGCGGTGCAATCGGGTCAGAACTGCACATGCGCCGGCGCCATAGTGCGCCGGCGCATGCCAGATGGCCGAAGGCCGTCGGGCCACTACGATTGCCTCTGCCTGATTGACAGGCAGAGGTGGTCGCTGGGCGTGGGGGGCGGAATGGCACCGTTTGGCCGCCGTTTCATGGGCGCAGTCCGGCCAATGCAGGTGTGGCCGGACCGAATGGGGGGTGGGCCGCAGCGGCTGCGTGACGTCACACGCAGCCGCTGTGGGCTGGGGAGTGATGAGTAGCTCCTGGCCAGCACGCTAAAGCTGTGCGATGCCTTTGCACTTCTGCGGGGGGGGGGGGGGCGGCACTGACATGCGAGGTGGGATAGCCCTGTGCTGGGCGTACCCCCGTATGTCAGTGTGAATGATCGTAGCTGTGCTAAATTTAGCACAGCTATGATCATCTCGGAATGACCCCCCATGTGTCCAGTTACAGTAGAATCTCTGCTGCACGGGGCACAAATTCTGCAGCAAAAACTGATATATTTTGGGTGAGCACCAAATGTTTTTGGAGATCATTGCCATCAAACCAAATCAGAGAGCTATCACTTATTGGCTTGTACATTCCACTGCTCTACTTTTACTGTACAACTCATTCATTTGTTTCTCTAGCTTCCTTACATTTTAGCCATGGATTA
Organism: Pseudophryne corroboree; assembly: GCF_028390025.1. Taxonomy (NCBI): domain Eukaryota; kingdom Metazoa; phylum Chordata; class Amphibia; order Anura; family Myobatrachidae; genus Pseudophryne; species Pseudophryne corroboree. The sequence continues at coordinate 856,182,489 of NC_086447.1, forward strand.
CTATTGCTAGACACAGTTGTTAATTTGCATAAGGTTGCATTGAGTCTGGTGTGCAGTGGTGTCCATGTCTACTCTTTTGCCAGTTGCACATCTACTACTTTATACCACTAAAAGCCCTTTCCAGGTGTACAGCTGTGCAGCTGAATGTGCAGGGACTGAGACACCCACTTTCAGCATTTTCAGATGATGTATTCATTTCTGGTACATCTTTAGATGCACTCATTGGTCACTCCATTGAAAGTTGCACCAGCCACATGCTAGGTGCAGAATCTGTCAGAGTATGGCCTCTAAAGTGAGCTATTCTATACAGTATCTGAGTTTGCAACCACTTCAGGGAAACACCGGCGACACTCTTAATATCCACCTGCCAGTCACCGCCCAGGAAGGTCCAATGCATTTTCAAGACATTTCTGAGATGGTGCATCAGAGCTGGATTAAGGTAGGGAGGGAACAGAGGGTAAGTACCCCAAGCTCCCCTCTCTCAGGTGGTCCCACAGCTGGAGCTGTTCCGACCCAGCCTCCACTGCCAGATGCAGTTCTCCAAGCAGCAGCACACGGCCACTGGTCAGTTGCTGAGGGAGATATTGCTTCCCTTTGCAGCATGGTTGAAGGGAACAAATGTCCCCCTTTGATGCTGCATCCTTGGCCCCTCCATAGCAGCCATCCTTCTCTTCCTCACACAGGTCATACTCACCATGGCCGGGACAGAGAAGGAGGGAGGGAGGAGGCATGACTAGTCAGGAGAGCAGAAGGCAGCAGTGCTCTTGCTGAGAGGAGTGACTCTGAGAAGATGGAGTCAGTCTGGGCTGAGGAGAAAAGGGATGAGCACACATGGGCCAACAGGGCAGGGTCAATTTTCTGTGCTTGCTACCTAGGACACACTACATGCATGGGGGAATGCTGGCAAGAGGGGAAGGCCCCCCTGTCTTATTTACCCCGGTCCCACCCAAGGGTAAATCCAGCCCAGCCATGTGTCTAAATCGCAACTGCAACTCATTACCCATGAACTCTAGATGTATGTGCAGTGTGACTTTGATGTATGCATGTTGTAACAATATGGAGTAATTCACTTGATAGAGGTGTGTGGTTTTTTTTGCAGTGGTTGGGTGCTAAGTCAGAGTCCTTGCACAGCTTTTTAAGTAAATAAATGAAATAGTGCTTTACTGTCAGCATAAAATCTGGAACAAAAATAATAAACAACTAACTAACTTCTTGACCCCTGTCTGTAAATGAGCAGCTAGTCTGCAAGCATATTACAAAGTCTCTCACAAAAGCCTCACACTCTGCTTCCTGTACAGTAACACAGTTTTAGTTAGCCTGACCTGGCTTGACTGCCTTAGCAGCTCACACATATGCAGTCCCGGCTTCCTTGCAGGTAAAATAGGCTCCGACCTTCTCACATTCAGGGTCACTGTCTGTCCCACTTCCTTGAAGTTAGCAAAGGATCTGCCTGGCTTGGCTGGTTGCCACTAGTGGCTGCCAAGCCCACACTGGTCTCCGACTGCAGTCCCTCCTGGACTGTCCGACTGTCCTCCAGCCTCATCCGCCCACACTCCTTTTCTTCTCTGTGTGGGCAGATTCTTCCTGTTCCACACAGAATATACTGCTGACCAGTGTCATCTCTGGTGATAATGCTACAAAACTATCAAAAAATAAAATAGTTCAACTGCGTCTAACATAGGCAATGCGTCCAACTCAGAATCATGATCATTGTATCAGAATGCAGCTTTGTGTCATATACAGTACCAGTAGTAAACAATAAGAAACTTCCTGACTTATATAAAGACATGGCTAAAGGACACAGAATAAGCAAAAAAACAATATACGGTATTTATCAAAAGTTTCAGGAGGGCACGAAGAAGCCAATAAACTAGTCCAGTGCAAATACCCCTTTAATTCAGTTTCCCAAATGAAAATTAATTTTTAATTGTGATATTATTTGTTCATCTGCCAGTGCTATGAAATGTGAGTTATAGGTTCCTAATCCAGCTTATTAAATGTAATGATAAAGATAAGTGGAAACATAATATTTAGCATTCTCAGAATCATCTGGAGACATACTGTAACCTACTGCATAAAGTGTATAAGTCATTTTAAATAACCCAAATATTTACATTAGGTGTGAACCAAATTGATACATTTTGCTACGTATGAGTCACTAATTCTTTATTAGCGGCACTTAGCAGTAAATGTGTCTGTGTTTTCAGTATCATTACCATGACTAATTCTAACCGTATTATATTAGATTGTATTTTAGTTCAGAGAATAATAGGGAAATGCCTGCCTATAGCTCATTGTTATTTGTACACTTTGGTACTCATTAAATCATGTCTGTGTATTGTGTGATACCTACCCAATGCCTGTTACTGATTTGTAATGAATGGTTATGGTTTTCCCACAGTTCCTGGTTTATGAAAGTGGTTCACAGCGTTCAGATGGCTTATATCTAGCAACAAAAAGAAAATAAAGCATTTGTGTATAGTACAGTCACTTATACACAATGGAGGCAGCAATTTTGTGAATGAATATTTCGATTTTGAGATCAATAGAAACTAGAGGTGTGTGCGGACCCCCTGTATTTTTGTTTAGGTTTCATCATCATGTTTTGGTTTTGGCACAACCACCCTCAGATATTTTGGTTCAGATTTGGATTTAATTTCAGTTTCAATTTGATAAAAAGAAATTGATAATCATTGACTAAAATCCATAAAAACAGTCATGTAATGTTTACAATCCAAACCCCCGAAATTCTGATCTAGAATACAAATTCCATTTTCCAGTGTTTGGGAGCAATTGGTCTGTTGTCATTTGATGTCATCCATTACCAGATTTTTCATTCCAACCAGCGAGATCTGGCAGATGATCTGCCAGATAATTGTATAGTGTATGCCCGGCATAAGAGTCTGCTTAGTGCCAGAGTCTACTGCACCGTGAAGAGAAGGAGGGCCACGCGGAGTATGCACACAGGACCCCACCTCTGTTAAAACGCCCTTGAATCTGCGAGATCTATGGATTTGCCTGTGACACAGACTCATAATGAGCCTGTGTCTTGCAGTTACATTTCCTAGGTTACTCTGATATATTTAGCATTTGATATATTGCTGATTGTATTTCTGGTAGTAACACAGAAACATTGTCAAAGTAAATAGAGCTTTTATATGCTTTTTCTGGAAAAAGATACAGTACATTAACAATTAGTCATTTACTTCCCCATGTAACATAGAAGGTTTTATCTGTAACATTTCTTAGTTCATTGTTGCTGCTGAAACATGCTTTATATTTTATATTCATATAGTCTTTCATTGATAAACATCCTCTTGTGTTGATCACTTACCCATATTTTAACCAGGTTATTTTTGGGGATTAAAAGATTGATGCTCTACGTCAGCTGCCATAATTGCTACACTTGTAAATTCACTTTCCAATTTTTCTCACGTTTCAAATGAAATTTACAGCTGGCGAAAGGTAACAAAAATCAATATTTTTTCATGACTGCTTGCAGCTATATGATGTGGCTCAGTGAGTTGGTTAGAAGCACTCATCAAATCTCGTCTGATGGCAGCAAAATGGCATAAAACAGACCATTGCCGACTGCATTATATACTGAATTAACACTGTTCTATCATTGATATTTTCATTTGCTTTCATGGACATAGTTATCTATCTATCTATCTATCTATCTATCTATCTATCTATCTATCTATCTATCTGTGACCTGGCTTGGGCTAAATGTACTTATTGCTAAATTTTGACAGCTCTCATGTATAAAATATCCATTTACTAACAATTCAGTCCTGAATATCCGGTAATGAAAATATGGACTTTATCAAAAGGTAAATAGTCCTCTAGTAGCACATACAGTATCTATCTACTGTATCTAATTCCAATCTAATTCAAGTTATCTAATATATCAATCAATCAATCAATCAATCGATCAATCAATCAATCAATCAATCAAGCAATCAATCTAACTCTGTCTATCTACTTATATTTCTATATCTATATATATACCTTTTAAGAAAGACTTTTGTGACTAATAAAGGGCATTCATCTATGGCCTGGGATTGTATTTATATCTTTGTGGACATTTTACATAATGTTCCCCAAGGTTGGTATGATCACCCCTAGCACACACTACTCTCCTGACTTCAAAGTCTAGTAATATTTAAAAATTCTATATGGAACATCAGGATGGCAGGACAGAGATGAATGTATTTGCAGAAGCAGCTATTGAGACGCCCACCGGCTACAGCTTTAATCTGTGCTGGAAAGAAATTGCACCATCAATTACACTTTGGTTGCACCATCAGACGTGAGAGCAGTCCTATTGTTGCTAAAAATCCACACTGTCCCTGGCACCCGGGGCCAGATTAAGGCTAGTGGGGGCCCAGGGCAACAAAGGTGTGGGGGCTCCCACCAATAAAATTGACTCTGCATCCTGCCACTCTCACAAAGCAGGAGAGAGAGTAAGGGTAGTGAGAGAAGTAAAGATGGTGTCAGGGAGAGAGAAAGGGGGGGAAGGGGAGGGGAGAGAGAAGGAGACAATATCAGGGAGGAAGAGAGAAGAGCTAGATAGAGAGAGAGGGTGTCAGAGAGAGGAGAAGGGTTTCAGGGAGTGATATATATATATATATATAGAGAGAGAGAGAGAGAGTGAGGGTGTCAGGCAGAGAAAGGGTGCCAAGGAGAGAGAGGGCCATGGATAGAAGGAGAGAAGGTGTCGGAGTGAGAGAGAGAGGGTATCAGGGAAAGAGAGGGAATGAGAGAAAGAGGGCCATGGATAGAAGGAGAGAGAGGGTATCAAGGAGAGAGAGAGAGGTGGGAGCAAGAGAGAGGGTGTCAGGGAGAGAGATAAGGAAAGAGGGGAGAGAGCAAGAGAGAGGGTGATTGAGAAAGAGAGAGAGGTATGAGAGAGGGGAGGGAGAGTGTGGGTGTCCTGGAGAGAGAGAGTAGAATAAGAAAGTGAGAGAGATGGTGTCAGAGAGATTGGAAGAGGGAGTTCTTTACAGTACTGATCTAAGATAGTGTTTTTCTTGTATTTTTAGTAAAAACAGCTCTGTATATACTGTAATTACTGGTTATTGGAAGGTTCCTGTTCACTTTATATCATTTGTAAATTTGCACTTCATCACATAGACCTAAAGTCATCTTAGTTGGCAAACTGAAGGAAATGTGGAAGAACTCAGGTAATTAGCAATAATTAATGTTGTAGAAAGTCTAACTTCCTTCTTGCCGACATTTAATTAGAGTAGGGGAATACATTGACAGTCTGCAACCATAATGAATGTGTATCACCCGCAGGGTCTGCAGAGGAGACAAACTGTCATTTGTCATGGCTACTGAAGTGTTATACAGACAATACATGACCCATGATATGTGGAAACTATTTACACGGCTTAATACCCTCTGTTCATATGAACTTTTCTTTAAAGTTCTCAAGCCAACATAACACAATTCTTTTTTTTCTTGTGTAACAGGTTGTCATTGAAAAGTAAACAATGAGCATACAGTTATGAATGTGAATTATTAAAAATGTCCTTCTTACATTGCATGAACCCATTACATACACCACTGATACACCATGAAACTCGCCAACATATGTAACAAGCTTGTATACATAGTGAATATGCCCTAAATGATGGTGCACTCCACATGATTGATTTTAACCAAGTAAACAATCTGTGAAAGGAAAGAAAAATTAAAGGAAAATTCAAAAAATTAAGATTAAAATTGTTTCCATACTGACACTTTCCAACTGCTTATATGGGCCGGATGTAATGAAGTCCAAGGGGTAAATTTACTAAGATTGGAGTTCTATTTAAGATGGGATGTTGCCCATAGCATACAATCAGATTCTACTTCTCATTTATCTAGCATCTTCTAGAAGATAATACCTGGAATCTGATTGGCTGCTATGGGCAACATCCCATCTTAAATAGAACTCCCATCTTAGTAAATTTACCCCCAAGTTGGCCGGAGTTGGTCTTGTAAATGATTGCCACTTACATATGGCCCTATATGGTAAATATTGTCCTGACAGTTGAACACTTCTGTAATGTGTAAATAGTCATAATTTTAATATAATAATAATAATAATAATAATAATAGTAATAATTAAAAAAGCAACAACACAGCTGCTTATGGAAACGTAGAAAACAGAATGAAAAAATGTTTTTCATATAAAAATAAAACACTATTACTGCTGTGCTTTCTAAAATGTCATAAATGCCTAAAATGGTGTTTATTAGGATTAATAAAGTATAATTATGCACAATGGGGGGAATGTAATAGGGTGTGAGAATCAGAAAGTTAGACATTTTTGGGAGAATTCTCGTGTGTGTTTTAAAGTGGCAATCATTTACATGGCAAGACCAGGTTATTTTGCCATGTAAATGATTGGCACTTTAATAAAACAGGAGAATTATCCCAAAATATCTCACTTTCTGATACTCACACCCTATTACCTGTACATTCCCCCCCAATGTCTTTGCAGATTTCTTATGTTAATCTGTAGTACTTAAGTGAATCTTTCATAATCCCCACGTAGGAATCTTCTTCATTCAAAGAAGAGACGGATGCAAATTCTTGTACCAGTTCTTTAAAATAAATGTCCTTCTTATACGATGGTCTGTAAAATTAATGTCTTTTCAAACCACATACTGGAATTGGGGGGTCATTCCGAGTTGATCGCTTGCTAGTTGTTTTTAGCAGCTGTGCGAACGCATAGTCGCCGTCCACAGGGGAGTGTATTTTAGCTTTGCAAGGGTGCGAACGCCTGTGCAACCGAGCAGTACAAAAACAGTTTGTACAGTCTCTGAGTAGCTCAGGACTTACTTAGCCACTGCGATCACTTCAGCCTGTCTGGTCCCGGAATGACGTCAGACATCCGCCCTGCAAAAGCTTGGGCACACCTGCATTTCTACAACCACTCCCTGAAAACAGTCAGTTGACACTCATAAACACCTTCTTCCTGTCAATCTTCTTGCGATTGGCTGTGCGAATGGATTCTTCGTTAAATTCATCGGCAAGCAATGATCTGCTTTATACCCGTACAACGCACCTGCGCATTGCGGCGCGTACAAATGCGCAGTAGTGACCTGATCACTGAGCTGCAAAAAACATCAGTGTGCGATCAGGTCGGAATGACCCCCATAGACCCTTTCACCAGAAAACACTCATAAAATGGCCCACTGCCACTTATTGTGTATTATTTTTGTAATATTTATTCTAAAAATATATAATCAATATAAAATATGCTCACATAGCATGCATATTAAATGGTGTATGACCCCACTAAAGGTGTGTTGTTTCACAGCTTCCTGTTCTATCCTCCTAAGAGGGTGTGAGCTCTTGACAGTGGCATCACATAGTTATAAATACAATATTCATCCTACGCGTTTTGTCTCAAACAAGATTTCTTCAGCGGTAGATAAAACTGCTGTTAAAAAAAAACATATTCTAGTATAAAGGCACATATCTCATTACTCAAATGGAGAGTAGTGCACTTTATCTTTTCTGCCAGCATGTGCTGTGTTTAATAGCACCAATTCGCATCATATTGTTCCTACGCCTTTTTAGTGAGTCAGAGTCACACAAAGAAATCCAAAAAGGTCAAGCCATTTTCTGCAACTGATGCATGTAAGCCATACAGTATAGTTCATAAGAGTAGTGATTCCCCCTATGTGATCAAAATCCACGATCAGTGGACATGGATAGTCAGCAATCTGTCAGGGAATAAAACTACTCCCCCTGTCCTCTTTAAAAAGTTAAATACATACTGTGTCCTTCTTCTTGTCAGTTATCAAATGTCATGTGTACTGTAAAAAGGTCAAATAGCATTTAAGACCAAAATAGTCACTACGGTCACACTCACCTCCAGGGCAAGTACGAGAGCTGGTTCCCACCACATGTCAAATGCTATTTCATTTTCTGCCCAGCAGTTCCATCACTACCTCTCATGAAGAGGGGGGGGGATAAACTGGAGAGAGATAAAGTACCATCCAGCCAGCTTTTAACTGCCATTGTAAAGGCCGTGTTTGACAAATTACAGATAAGAGCTGATTGGTTGGTACTTTATCTCTCTCCACTTAATCTTTCTCCAAGGTTTGATACATCTCCCCCGAAGTATTTTCATGTACGGCATTTTCCTTCATAAATGTCCCCAAAGCTCAACAATTTCTTGCAGTCACATTAAGATGGCTAGCTACTTCACTGCTTTTTGAATGCTAAATGTTTGTGAAGAAAATTCTCGCTTCCATTGCACTATTGGCCGATAAATACCTGCAAAGACCTGCACGGGTTATATTGGTGTCCTCATTCTACATGTCCATTGGGAGCCTACTTTTGACTCTTGTCCTCTCCCTTGTATTGCAGCCATCAGTACATCTATCACTGTGAAGAAACAGACATGTCCCACACCTGTTCAGAACAGATGTCTGGTGGTCAAGGTTCCTTGTTCTCCAGAATCACCCTTTCAGTGTCACTGTGTAAACTCCTGTAGTAATCAATCATCATTCTTGGCCCCATGCTGATTGCTGAGCTGTGAACCATACATTCAGATTAATCACTTGTGCCTTACACAATGCACTCGCTCGCCCTTCTTCTTGGTGGTGTAGATATTATTACAGACAAACTGTCACACTGGAGATAACGGATGCGCAGCATGGCAATTACAAGCACAAGCTGTGTACAAGCACTTCTCCTAGGCAGGCCCTTATCTCTCATTCCTATGCATCGATATCACAGAAAGGTATCACTCAAGTACAAGTCAAAGTCCATCAGGTATACAGTTTTATGCATGGGCCTGTGACAAGATTTTTTTTTTCTATCATTGTATTTGAAGATCAGAAAAAAAAATTAAGATTTTTTTTTTAACTTGATGGCTGGTTATGTATATTTACTGTACACAAGCCTTACATGCAATGACTGTAGTACTGGATTTTGAATTAATGCCCTGATTGCTTAGGTGAACCTGGTACTCAAAACCTCCTACAGTACCTTCCTTTTTGTAAGTTCTGTTTATTAGATTTTCAATAGAGAAATTTTACATATAATCCACAACAAGACATCAATATCACAAAGTAATCAGAGGCAATATTCCAGAAGGCCCCACACTTTGAAATAGGTCCATCAGGATTTCAACAGCTACATACAGTGGACTAGCAGTGGAGCCATCAGTGAAGTATACACAGACACAAGTGATATCAAAAATACATCCTGACCAAATGAACAGGAAGGGGGGACCAAAACACAGACAAGGGGCAGAGAGGGAGGGTAGGAGTAGAAAAATACGAGAGAGAGAGAGCGGGCATCACGGGTTGTCAACAAACATATGTGATAAACGACAGCAGGGAGTGGTTTACGTGGAGGAAAGGGAGATTCTCTTATGGAGAGAGTACTCAGAACGGTCAAATAGTGCAAATATGGAGTCTTGGGTCGATGAGTCTACAGTACCTTCCTTAACCTTAAGTTAAAACCACTAAAGCTCATTGCTCCATCCAATCTGACTACCCACATAACTGCTTCTCTATCCCTCACTGCCCCCCTACTGCTCACATTGCTCCCATAACAGCTCACTGCCCCATCACCCCCCCCCCACACACATACACATTGTGCCCTACTGCTCACACTGCACACACACACACACACTATACACACACACACACACACACACACACACACACACACACACACACACACTATACACACATACCTACCTCACAAGCAGTAGATTTGTCACTCTCTGGCTGGCCAAGAATCTGCAGCAGCTCCATCTCTCTCTCTCTCTCTGACAGCAGTCCTGCTCCGCTCCTCTGCTCACAAGTCCCTCTCCCTCTTCTCTCTGGGTAAAAAAAGGGCCAGCTGCTCGGATGTTTTAAGGGGGGTATTCAATTAAGTGTAATTTTTTCCAACTGGTCAAAAAAACTGCACTAATTCAACACAAGGCATTCAATTGCGGAATCCATTTTTTCGTCCATGCCGTTTCACTTTTTTTTTGTCGAATCGGCATGGGTGAAAACTGCGCCAAAAAATGGGCAAAAATGCCTGCAAATTCGGCAAAACACGTGGTTTTTGCCAGTGCCAGATTTTTCGACCAGTCGAAAAAACAGCACGGGCATTGAATAGGTCGAATGTAAATTTGACCTAAAAACAGGCGAAAAGTGCTGTTTTTTCGACTAGTTGAAAAAACGGCACTAATAGAATACACCCCTTAGCCTTGGAGAGTGATAAAGTGGAGAGAGATAAAGTACCAGCCAGTCAGCTCCTAACTCTCATGTTATACTGTATGTGTGAAATGGATATCAACACGGCTTGAAACTGTGTTGATGATCCTGGATCGGATCCAGGATTTAGGTGTGAAAGGGGTATTTGAAGCTGATTGGTTTGTATTTTATCTCTCTCCATTTTATCTTTCTCCAAGCTTTGATAAATCTGCCCTTAGGTCATTATAACTCTGTAGTATTGTAATTAAGTAAAGTGTTGTAGTACACATTTTGGGGACTGAGAGCTAGCAAACCTAAAAGTACTGTAAAAGTAACTATACAAACTACTGTGCGCAATACAGTATTTAAAAAAAATGATTTCTATAATAAATTCTTTTTTTTTTCTAAATAAAGCCTTTATAGAACAAACTACAGTATAAAACCTTAAGAAACTAGCAACAAATGAAGCTTATATATCAGTAAATTCTTATACAATTAAATGATTTTTGAAAAAAAAACCAATATTTTTGAATCCTTAATAAAGTGGTTTGCGAATCAGTATCAGAAATTGGAACTATTAAAAATGGTATAATGAGTATACAGTATAAGTATCATTATCCTCTCCTATTCCACATCAGTACCCCCTATTGTACATACTGTTCTTCATCCAGGCCTTATACTTCTTCAATATGCTAATTGTGATTTTCCAAGTGGTAAGCACAATGTGTTTTAAGCCATTATATAAAATATCATAAAATCTCCCTGTAGCTGTAAATCCCATCAGTGCTGCTGAGCGAATACTTAGTCGATAGCCCCTAAGGCAAATACACAGAAAATAACATATTTAGTTATTGAAAATGCATCCTCTGCACAAAGGATTAAATAATTGAGTATAATATGTATAAATCAAAATCATCAAATGAAGCTGTTTATTTAACAATAACATGTTAAATTAATGAAGATATTGACAACTGTAACCTATCTTGGTGCCACAAGGCGTGCACACTCAAATCAGAAGGAGGATTGGAATGAAAAGCAGACTGAATTGATGCTTGTGGCAGCAAAAAATACAGTAGCTTATAATTGCCTGCATTAATTTTGTTATTCTATATGTTTCCCTAATCAGTCAGCAGCGGTTTAATTGTTTAATATGCATGTAGTTATAGAGCTTAATAACAGTGCAGATGAGTTGTTATGAAGATAGACCAGTTCACCATACGTACTGGCTTGTGTGATATTCTGCAGCTACAAATTCAGGATTTGTGGCTATTGGATCTTATTCAGCTTAATATACTGTAGAAAGAAGTGTCATTGCATGCCATTATATAAAACATGTACTCATCATCTGACATGTACTGTACTGTAGGTCTCAGTATAGAGAGGATGAGAAAGCTAGTCGTTATCTTCCAAATGTATATCCTACAGTATAATTACAGTTGATCTTCCATCTAAATTTTTTAAGCGATTCCGGTCACCTCCTAATATTCTGTACTGTGTTTGATTGTAATATGTTTTATATAACTCCAGAAAGTAAAGCATACTTACCTACTCTGAATGCACAGTAGTCACTAGTGTATCTATAATGGGTGCAGTGTGTGCGGTGCACGTCGGCCTCTGGGTCCAGAGGGGGCCCACACCGCACACACTGCACCCATTTCTTCTATACTCACCTTTCCGGCATCCATCGGTGACTGTGTGTGGGCCCCCTCCTCTCCCGTAACCTTCACCACCGCTGTTAGCGCACTGAGCACTAGAGACTCTGGCACAGCACCAGAGTCTAGGGCGCATGCGCAGGACTCCAGAAAAATGGCACGGCGGCCATTTTTTCTGTGTTTTGGGCATGCGCTGTAGACTCTGGCACTGTGTCAAAATCTTAGTGCTCAAAGCGCTAACAGCGGCACTGCCGGCTACAGGAGAGGAGGGGACCCACACACGGAGTCTGCACACGGGTCCCCTCCTCTCTAGAGACGCCCCTGTAACAGTGGCACTGCCGGCTACAGCCTTTCATGAAGGTTTCCAGTCACAAGGACATACAGTAAGGCATACTTTTATTATACTGGTTATAAATGATTGCTGTGAGCAGAGGCATACTGTATCTAGAGAGGAGGGAGCCCACACACAGAGACTGCACACGGGTCCCCTCCTCTCTAGATACACCTCTGACAGGAGTCTCCTGGTTCTCTGGGTAGTCTCCTCAACCCCTTGCATAAGTGGGTGGATCTCCCACATCCTGCCCACTTCCTCATGAAGTGGGCAGGATGGGGAGTGCAATGCCAAGAATTGTGGACACATGAATCAATAAACATTTAAATGTTACATGGTATTACCTGGGTGTGAGTGACCATAAGTTGGCACAAAACCAATGAACAAAACTTAGTGGGCAGTTGCAATTCGGCACAGGACTTACCACAGCCCTCCCCTGAGCTATTCAATGACTGGCGCAAAAGACTAAGCACCTCTCGTGGATTTTTCCTCACAACTTCCAGAGCTACGAGGAAAAATCGGCATTAAGTGCATCCTCTGGGGCTTACCACACAGGATAATTGCATAGCTCCGAGCACTTAACCTGGGAGCTATGAGCTAACATGCATTAGCAGCAGTCTTACTGCACATGGAAATTGGCAAGTAATTGAATAGCTCAGGGTGTTAAGCCTGAGAGCTTCAGCCATGCGGCAAGTCCTGTGGTTAATTGAATCTTCCAAGGTGTTTGTTAAGATAATTTACTGTGGCAGGCTATAAGAAGTAGTTTAGTAACTACCATCTTCCTTAGTATATTTCTTCAGGCTGCTATTAATGATTTCTAAGTCTGCAGCATTACTACAGTGATATGTAATTACTACAGCAACCACAGTCCTATGGCACATGGCTTAGCGGGCAGAGACACTTGCGTATCTCTGACCTCTGTTTGCACTGTAAAATCCTCCCTTATGCATATAACATGTTGAGTCTGAGTCTGTTTGCATGACTGGCAGCCTTGCTATACTGTATTTGTCTGCCTTGCAAAAAAGATTTTGAAAAGAATAGAACAATTTGCAGCAGAACAAATAATAAAACAGTATACAGGAATGAAAAATACTTTGCTTGCTATTTTATGAAAACAAACTTCTACATGGGATTCCAACCTCCTGCTTACATTAGTGATCCGTGCTGCATCCTAGTACACAGTGGGGGTCATTCCGAGTTGATCGCTATCTAAAAATGTTCGCTGCGCTGCGATTAATTGAAAAAACAGCACTTCTGCGCATGCGGCGCAGTGTGCACGCACGTCGTACTTTCACAATGGCCGATGTATTTTCACACAAGGTCTAGCGAAGCTTTTCAGTCGTAATGGCCGCCGCAGAGTGATTGACATAAAGTGGGAGTTTCTGGGTGTCAACTGACCGTTTCCGGGAGTGCTCGAAAAAACGCAGGCATGCCAGGAAAAACGCAGGCGTGGCTGGGTGAACGCAGGGCATGTTTGTGACGTCAAATCCGGAACTGAATGGTCTGAAGTGATCGCAAGCGCTGAGTAGGTCTGAAGCTACTCAGAAACTGCAAAATATTTTTTTGTAGCCGTTCTGCAATGCAATCGTTCGCACTTCTGCTAAGCTAAAATACACTCCCAGAGGGCGGCGGCTTAGCGTTTGCACTGCTGCTAAAAACTGCTAACGAGCGATCAACTCGGAATGACCCCCAGTATCATATCATCTGTGTCACCATTGGCTGCCTGTGTGACTCATGGGCTTATGCTAGCCGCCACAGATCCAACAAAGAGGCAAGGAAACTTCCACCCTCTTACGGAGATCCTGGCCTTGTCATTCCCCCACACAGTGACACTCCTACTTTGGAAAACAGAGGCCATCATCATTCTCCCGCACCCCCCTCCTCTGTATTCCCCCAGTGGGCCTTTCATGCCTCAGTACGACACTGCGACTACACCACTATTAAGTTACAATGGCAGAGCCACTAACATGAGCCCATTCACCAAGTGAAAAATGCTGTACTCCCGAATTTACCGCATAAATTATTATTGCAGTCACCTGGACAGGATAAGTTCATTAGAGTTATTCTTTTAACAAAAAGAAGCATCAGTTAATGCAGAGCCGGCCTTAGGTATAGGCAAACTAGGCAAATGCCTAGGGCATTTGGTATGCTTAGGGGCACCAGCAGCTTCTGCTGATTAAAATGATATGCGGCATGCCTATATTCTGTGTGTGACTGCGGCTGTATCTGCATACGAAATGCTACATTGCAGTGTATTCCTGGAAATCACTGTAATGTAGCATTTCATATGCAGATACAGCTGTAGTCGCACATAGAATATAGGCATACTGCATATCATTTTAATCAACAGAAGCTGCTTGTGCATACTAGCCACATAGTAATGCAAATAAGATGCATTTTCATAAACAAAAGGCACCCAACGTTAGCAGAGCTGCCAACTGACTCATGCCAGGCATCTCCTGCAGAACTAGCGGCGGTGCTAGGGGGCACCAGCCAAAATCTTGCCTAGGGCATCATATTGGTTAGGGCCGGCTCTGAGTTAATGAATATAACTGCAAAAGTACATTACCTGGTGCATTCGGGAGTAGATCATTCTGTACCAGGGGAACAGTGTCATGTTGCTGATTTAATAAATACACAATAGTAAAAATAATGTTGCTTCTGTAGACTCTTGCATAGCCGCTCTACCCAGTATCCTGTGCAATATGTACAGTACCTACTTTTATACCTTTATGCCTCTTTGCTTACAGGGGCAAAAATCTGCACACATGGGGGGGTCATTCTGAGTTGATCGCTAGCTGCTTTTGGTCGCTGCACAGCGATCAGGCAAAAAATCGGCACTTCTGCGCATGCGGCGCAATACACACGCGCATCGTACTATTACAACGAACGATGTAGTTTCACACAAGGTCTAGCGAAGCTTTTCAGTCGCACTGCTGGCCGCAGGGTAATTGACAGGTAGGGGGCGTTTCTGGGTGTCAACTGACCGTTTTCAGGGAGTGTTCGGAAAAACGCTGGCGTGCCAGGAAAAACGCAGGCGTGGCTGGGCGAATGCAGGGCGTGTTCATGATGTCAAAACAGTAACTGAACAGTCTGAAGTGATCGCAAGCGCTGAGTAGGTCTAAAGCTACTCTGAAACTGCACAAAATTATTTTGTATCCCCTGTGCAATCCTTTCATTCGCACTTCCGCTAAGCTAAAATACACTCCCAGAGAGCGGCGGCTTAGCGTTTGCACGGCTGCTAAAAACTGCTAGCGAGCGATCAACTCGGAATGACCACCTAGGTCACGGGCCGATCCTCACAAAGCACTCCCCAAATCACACAAAAAATATTTAAATGTACCATTACCATGAACCTAAATCACTAAACCACATCCTAGACACTCTAAAATATGGACTGTCTTAAAAAAAATTAAATTGTTGGAGTGTATTTGCAAATCCATCCAAATTAGATTGCGTTTTGCAAATTCAGTTTTGGACGATCACTGCATTTTGCCAATTTCGGCAATGATTTGATCCACGTTTTGCAACCGTTGCACGTACAGTAGTTGTGTTATTGGTAGCCTTTTTAAAAGAGGCACCGTGTATACAGTATTTAACATTAGTGTTTATTTCATCGATGGATATGGGAATCCATGCAGTCAGCAAAATAAGCTAACTCTGATCAAGCATTCATAGGTATCCAGAGAGGGCATTTCCTGAGTTAAACATAACCTATTATTGATACAAATTCTTAGTGACTAAGTTATTCTTTACTAGATATTTGGTAGGAAAATGTAATTTTGTATAGAGAAGTTATGGTGCTGAGTGGATAATAAGATTCAGCTGGATGCTGCTTGTAGCACTGTGCCATATGTCTTTTAAAACTGTTGCATTTTTTTGAGGTGGTTCTTAGGGCAATGGTGTCACGTCAGTTATAGATCATGAAAATCACTGGTGAAGTAATCCAATCATCAAACATATATCTTAGGGTAGTGGTTCAGTACAAAAAAAAATATATAATAATTTAATATAAAAAAAGGAAAATTAAATGTAATGCACCTGATTTATTGGCTTCATGTCTTTCAATCCGCAATATTTGTATTTTCTGCATTAAATATAGCTTTTGGCTGAATGCTAACATAATCTTTAGCATCCTAGTAGAATGCTGTTTATTTTTAAACCCTTAATTCCCCAGAGGCAGTAGAGATAATGGCATTTATTGTATTGCTTGCTATTTCAGCGCTGAACGGGTGAATGCTATATTTCACAGCAAGAGATTTAATTATGCATTTCTGCAAATCATTTGCACTTCCATAATGCGAGTGATATTCTGCTGCGGGCCAAAAAGGCTTCTCACATCTGCTAGCCACTTAACATCCCCTCCTTCATTTCAAGAATCTTTCTTAATTAAATAAGAGCTTGGAGTTGTCATCTGTGAACTAGTGTCTAACAGGGGACACAATCTTGCACTTGATTTTACATATTTCAGGGTTTTTTTTTCAAAAGTTCCACTGCTTTGTAAAATGATTTATCTGGACACATTGCTAAGATGTAATTTTCCCATCATTTTATATATATATACAGTATATATATATATATATATATATATATATATATATATATACATATTCTATATTATGATGGGAAATTTACACCTTAGCGTACAGTATATACTGTATAATACGAAAAGAGGGGTGCACTTACTAATCATAGAAAAATTAAGCAATATTATTAAGACTTCATCATTACACAATAATCCAAAAACTTGCTCAAACCAGATGTAGATGGATAGATAGATAGATAGATAGATAGATAGATAGACAGAAAGATAGATAGATAGATAGATAGATAGATAGATAGATAGATAGATAGATAGATAGATAGATAGATAGATAGATTAGTAGGCAAAGTAGCAATTTAGGAATGGCGACATGGTATTTGTAATTAAAAGTGGGTCACCTAGCCCCCAGAAGCTTTAGGAATTTGTATAGGTTTAAATTTAATTTTAGTCCTAATTTTGGATGCTTTGTACCATTATTTAATAAAATACTAAAACATATTAAGTGATATAATTTATTATGTATGTTTATTTTACTAAATGGTGATAAAAAAGAAAATCTAAAATGATAGCTCTATCTCATATCACAATGAGACATGGCACAGACACAGTCAGGCACACAGAGCAGAGACATTGCATCCAGTAAGCATGACTCTATCTGTTTAATAACTGTCTGTATGCTAAGATAGATACTGAGAATGGTGTTGAATAATGAAGAAAAAAACATTAGAACTCCAGATTTGTTATTTCTTCCAAAAAACAGATTTGAAAGAACATAATTTTCCAGTGAATTAAAGTGTATCTCTATTTCTGATTTGGGTTACAGATGTGGCAGCAATTTTTCTTGAGACCGGGATGCCTTGAAGGCTATGTACAGTAAAGAGCTCAGCAACAATGGCTTTTGCATTGGATGTGATCGCAACCAGGGTTGGACTTGCCCACAAGGGTACAGAGGAACCCCCCCCCCGGTGGGCCCTACTGTCTGGGGTGGGGGGAAGGGAGGCCCACCTCCTCCTCTAGGGATCAGGTTCCAGGCTGTGCACATGAATTACACTGTACATTATACATATGTTACCTTATACTGCACATGACTATGGTACCAGTGCATTCCCCTAATGGGCCCTTCATGTAACAGTCTGAAACTGATTGCGACCATAGATCACCATTGAAGTATAAAATTACAATGAGATATAGGAAAAGGTGTAGACTAGTTCAATCTGACCACTATTTATAAGGCAGAGTACAGCACATTTATTCTATTTTATTTAATTGTAGATGGTGGTGAGTCCTATTCATAAAAAAACTTAATATGTGCCATTCAGAAAAAAAGTACAGTTTTTTACAAACATTTTGTTAGTGTGACACTGCAAGTGAACTTAAAGGACATAAGGAACAGAAATTGTTCAACTAAAACAGAAACAATGTCCTGTACTTACTCTATAATACAATTTCCTGTAATGGTGAACACAAATTGTTAAATTAGTATAAACATTATTAGTACAAGATGAGATTGCATCCCTGTGAGTTCCCCTGGATTACCATACTACTGTAGCAACATTTTTTTTCTGAAATATTCATCAATAATTAAAAAATATTAATATACTTTTTTTTTGCCAATAGAATTGTCCACTACACACACAAAAAAAATAAAAAATAGAAAAACATGCTGCAGCTTACTTAATTAAAGTGGATGTATTGTAGCCATCCTTGATAGGGTAGGATTTAGGAACATTAATGGAGAGTAAACAAAGCCATAATGCTCAAAGTCAGGCCGCAGTTGCAAAAGTTAATAGAATATTATCATGCATGAAATAAGATGTCTAGTAAATGGAAGGGAAGACAGTTGGATTTTTCATGCATGAGTCCTGAATAAAAGTGTAACTTGCAATAGTGAAAGTGAAATAATGAGTCATGGAAGAATGAACGTTTATGCTTTGAAACTAGATTTTCTTGCTTTATTAATACAGAAGAAAATTTACTATTTGCAAATACATTCAAGGTGAAGACACTGAACTTTGCAGATAACTTTTGAACACAAAGCACAGTACAGCTGCTGCTCCTTCATCCCGTGAGATGGAATAATGCTAGGTTCAATTTGCAAATGCAACCTAATCAGTTTCCATTTACTTTGCTGACACTTTATTACTTGTTATTGTCTGTATTTATTTAAGCTATGTATATTTGTTGGTACTGTATGGCTACACTAAGCATTTATTTTGCTTTCATGGAACACTGACTTACAGTACTGTGCTTGCTATTTACAGATCTTAAAATACAAAACAAAAAAATGAAATATCAATTTTCATTAATAAACAAATTACATAAAAATAGTTCAACTTTGGTGCAGTAGCACCAAGCTCGAATTCAATTATGATGTCAACAATAATGTGTTTTTTGCTTTCAGTAACCAACAAAGCAGATTCATATTCTTTACAATTGGTAACATACTTAGCAGTTAAACAAGACTGGCTATTAACAATAAGACAAACTAGTACTGCTGTCAAGCTTACAATATATAAAACACTAAGGGAAAATGTATCAAACATTCGAAACAGTGGAGAAGAGGACAAGAGAAGTTGCACATTAGAGACCAAACAGCTTCTAGCTAGCATTCATCAGATACATTCTATAAAATGATAGAAGTTGATTGGTTACTGATTGGCAACTTCTCCACTTGTCCACTTCTCCACTCTTTAGAAGGTTTGATACATTTCCCGTTAAAAGTTTTAACCAGATTGCAATGAGAAAAAGTGCTTAGTGTGTCCAGGGCTTGCAAGGATATTTTGTGGGTTTCAATAATCTGGAGGTTTTGCTATGTGTGTAAGTGTGGCATATCCCTGTCTAGAGCCCCTCTGCATGCCATGGGGATATGGTTACACCTCCCTTGCATTTTCAGGCCCCCCAGACTGGTGCTTGCCTTGTTATTTTTGACCAGTTCATGTTTTCCAGACCACCTGTGGATTTTTAAAATATGGCACTTAGTGATACACAGTGCACCTGCCAGGGTGACCTGGAAAATGTGAACTGTGTGGGGTCCTTGAGGACTGAGTTTGGGAACCACTGGTCTATATGAATCAGTCATACAGCAATATAGATTGGCCTGAGGGTTAGACTTTAAGATTATAGAAGTATAATATTTGTGTCAGTGAACTGTGCATAGGAGTGGTATCTACCTAGAAAAGCCTGGGGAGGTTTAGAGGGCGATTCTGGAATGTAATAAGGTTGTCTGTATGGTAAGTTTTCAGGGAACATTTGGAAGGTTACGGTAATTGTGCTCTTTTGAGAGCAGAGTGGAGGTAATTTATTTATTTATTATTTATTACAAGTTATTTATATAGCGCACACATATTCCGCAGCGCTTTGTAATGGAGGCTGGGTCTACTTGTGCCCTACCCAACATCAGCTATGGATGCACTGTACCGACCCTTTCACAGACTAGTGATTTAAGGCTCTCAGAGCTACTTTATGTGAACATAGGTTCACACCAGCAACGTAACTTGCAGAGTCCAAGCTCTAAAGGGACACCTGCATGTACAGCAGCACCTGTGTGGTTCACAGCGTGATCCAAGCATGACCAATGCTTTTCCAATGGAGATCGTTGCACACACTGCTGCTTCAGAGATAATTGGCTCTGTCCCAGGACCCCTGGTAACACAGACAGAACAGCTTCCACCTGGTACCATTCAGCATGTGCTGCATCAATTATTGGTGCATCCTTCACTGCGGAACTGTGAGATGGGACCCACCGGTAAATGATGATTCTGCATGCTGCAGATAGCTGAATCTCATGAGTCTGACCTGACCCACCAGCTCATTGTCACACAGTGTAGCTGGAGACCTGCCTATGCACTGCGAATTCCAGTTCCTGCAGACCAGCTGAGATCACTGTCTATATAATTCTGTAAGTCATGTGTGTTTATACACACATACACACAATATTTGTTTTCCTATTTTCTAAGTGGGGGGACACCAAACTCCAACTTGCCTCCGGGCAACTGGGATGAACTTACGCCCATAGTTCACACATCCATCTTGTAAATGTAACATAGTGTTTGTTGTATGCTTTAAAAAAAATCAAGACTCCATATTACCAGTCTATAATTATAATTTAGAATATACATTTTCACCCTGATGTAATTATTACCTGCGTAAAATCTTTTTTTGTTTTTGTTTCATATTTGTCACTTTTTATGTTTAAGTAGAGTAATGAAACATTAGAAAATGCAGGAAAATGAGGCAAGACAGTAGCAGCGGGTGTAATCTCATATTTCATTCACATGGTTATTATCCTTTGCAACTTTTAAAGGTTAAAGACTAGAAATATTATTACCGTACATAGTAATTCTATATATTTTACTCACATTACAATTCAGGAAACAGCACATATTATATGCTTAGAACTAATGCTGTGAACTTTTCGTCCAGTTATAAAACTGACACACTTGCTGTCGATCCCCAGTGTTCATCTCCCATGTGGTTCTAGCAGTGTAATTCCATAAATGGATCTTGGACGCGTTTAATGGAAATGTTCTGATTAAGTAAACCAAATAACATATTGAGTAAATTTCTTCTGTGTCAGATTATGGTGATAATAATTATGTTTGTAGTTCTTGATTCTTTAGAATAAGTGACGTACAGTATGTAGAGCCTTCCTGCTCTCAGTCTATAAGTGAGATACATTTTACGTGTTATACTGTGGACAAAAATAAGTGGGTTGAACTTGAGCTGCCTACTGTCAGCAATATACAGTATAAGTGGGGTTGTTTTAGTGCTGCCTACAAATTAGCAGAGAATTATTGGAGCTTCTTCTACCTATTGTAAAATATTATGGGCCAGATGTAATGGCGCCCGAGTCCGGCCCCATTACATTACTTTTTTTTAAAAGGGTCAATCACTTACAAGGCATGGTTTTGCCTTGCAAGTGATTGCCCCTTTAAAAAAATGTCAGCGTTCGGCCAGCATCCCACATGGCCGCCAAACTCGATCATCATTACATCCTGCCCTATACATGGGGCAGAGTTATGCTGCCTAATGTTACTGGTGGAGCTAGTGCTAAATATTAGGTTAGAAGGGTTGGGTTTGAAATCACGGTATTTAGAATACTCTGGACAACGGGACCAACTACAGATCAATAAGCATAGTGTAATAGTCCTTCATGGTGTGCCTGGGCCCCCACTTGGCCCGCTGACCAAGTCCAAGCCAGCCAGCATTATTAGTTCTCTCCCTACCCCTATCTGTGCCTTTGCCAACCACTTGGCAGTGAAAGGTCTAATAATATTTAAATAAGATTAAATTATTATATTATTTGCTTTATTTAACCATTTAACTGACTAATATAAATATTTATGGTTGAATTAGGTAAAGAACATTTATTTCAACCATAACAAACATGGGGTCAGATGTATTAAGCCTGGAGAAGGAATAAAGCAGTGATAAGTGCAAAGTGATAACGCAACAGCCAATCAGGTCCAATATGTAAATTGACAGGATTGGCTGGTGTGTTATTACCTTCCACTTATCACTGCTTTATCACTTCTCCAGGCTTAATACATCTGCCCTACTATTTTATAAAAAGATTTATTTAAAACAATGGTATAAAAATCAATAGTTGATATATTGGACCATTGATGATTGGAACATCTCAGTCATCGTGACTTTACATTTTCCCGGCTCCTGCTTCTCTCTACAGCTGCCGGGTGTCCAGAGGGATGGTGAGGGCTGCTTTATTACATTTCTCCAGAGGCTGCTAATCTCTGTAACTCCAGTGTGGGGGTGCCACTGGACTACACAATCAGCATTGATCAGCTACATGGCAGGAACTGGGGGAGTGAACCAAGAAACAGATAGGCCGGAATGGTCCCTATGAGAGTGGCAGCTGCTGGAAGATTCTCTTCCATCAGATGGAGAGTGGGCATTTCTGACTAGTTGCATTAGATGTGACCATGTCAAGGAAAGCTGAGTCTGGCGTGGTAGAGTCTCATTGGGGATTTTAAAGGGGCGAGGATATGTATTGCTCACATTAGATTTCTGAAAATCCTCATTACTACATAGATATGTAAATATAGTGGTGGATGCTCAATTAACTTAGTGATATCATTCAGGTGCTTGAAAGGGAGGGGTATTTCTAAGCAAGAAAAAAAACACATTTTGTTTCCCCCAGCACCCTGAATGATAGCAGTAACCGGATTTAAATCCTATACAATATGTTAGAATTCAGAGATCTCAGTTACATGTATCTGCGTAGATGTATGCGTAAGCCCCCAAGCCACGTCAAGGCCTCTCTGTCTATATATTGGGGGTCCCTAGCGCTATATCTAAGTGCAGGGCGTGGCATCCCCAAAAAATCATAGATATGTACCCATATGTTTCTCGGGAACAAATAATCTTGATTCGTCAGATGATTTGGATGAGCTAATCCACGTCTGCTTTCTAGAACTGAAAGGGCAAAAATATTCTATTTGTAGCCATATTACAACATGTTAAGTGGTAATATCTGTGCAGATCACATTCTAAAAACACCAGGGAATTTCTGGTACAGTAAAGTACTGTATGGATAACCATTTTAAAGGCATGCAGGCAGCGTGTTCTGGATACACAAAACAATGTATAAAGCAACATAATTTCCATATGTCAGTCAACAGCCATTTTATTATGACTATAAAGCAATGGAACACCCAGCAGCCTGAGGTAAGAGGGAGAGTTATTCAGATAATCTTATATTTTTTCAACATGAATTCCAACAACAAGAGTGACTAATACTGTAGGATTCTAAAGCAAACTCTAGATAGAAGTCTTATATTGAGAATATATGTTTTGAAAGGGAAGTGTAAAGAAACAACTAGACCTTTAAACATGCAGTACAAGAGAAACCAAGAACATTGTCATCAACAGTCCAGAAATCCATGATTAGACTTAAAGAAAAGGTGCATGGAAATGACAACTAATAATTGTGGTCAGGTGGTGGTCAAAGGGGGGCACTCCACTGCCCATCTCCCCCTCCCCTTATACTTTCACTGCAAGTACTTTCTCTCTGTCGCTATATATATATATATATATATATATATATATATAGTATATCACAAACCTGTGCGATTTTGCCACTTGGACCTATGTGGCATTTGCACAACAGCAGGCAGTGGCGCTATCAATCAGAAATCGACTTTTAGCAATTTAGCTTAAAGACTATTGTAAAAAAAATTTGGTTGAGAAGTGTATTCAGTAATAAATCCACACGGTACCATAAATCCACACGGTACATACTGTAACACAATTTTGCTAGGTGAGCTTTTGAAATGTCTTGCTTTACAAATTTAGAAAGTCTCATAGTTTATTAAACAAAGATCATACAAATATTTTATTTCTAGCGTGTGGGAGTGTTATGATGGTTGCAATTAGCAAGAAAAATAGGAAGCATCAAACTTACTGATCAAAAGATCCAGACTTGTGATCAGGTTGCTAGTTTGCACATATTCTAATTGAAGTCTACAATAATGATGATGAATTTGACACAACATCACAAGCATACAGTAGGGATAGTTTTCAGCTACACAAATTTATAAAAAAAAAAAAAATTCATATGCTTTTTATAAGTATAGACACCATGTTTTGTGAGATTTATAGTCATGTAAAAATATTTTGCCACCATTGTTTTTACCACTCTTCAAGACTTTAATAGGTGAGCCTTATTTTTTTCTTTTAATTTTTAAATTTTCTTTTTTAAAATAGCATAACAACATTAGATATCGCCAATAAGAACAGTAGGGAAACTTAGTATAGAGACGATGACAACAGATCATGGGGAAAGGGTAGGGGATGTTGAACATGCATCTATCTTTTATTGTTTGGGAGACAGTAAGGTCAGAATGAAGAGCTCAAGTAAGCAATATCTTGTAGCAATACCAATGGAACTCTCAAGGAAAAAGGTTTTGTCAGTCCCGATATCCAAGCTAGGGAAGCCTGGTAGAAATAAACATTAAGGGGCAGATTTATCCCTGCTTGGAAAGAGAGAATATACTACCCACTAATCTTCTAACTGCCATTTTACTGGCTGTGGGGTCTATTTACTAAGCATTGGACGGAGATAAGTACCAGCCAACCAGTTTCTAACTGCCATTTTTCAAACCCAGCCTGTGACATGGCAGTTAGGAGCTGATTGGCTGGTACTATGTCTCCATCCACTTTATCGCCATACAAGGCTTAGTAAATAAACTCCAGTGTTTGAAAGTGACAGTCAGCTGCTGGATGGTTTGGTACTTTATCTATCTCCAGTGCTTTGATAAAACTGCCTCTAAGGACCTGATTTTAAATTGCACATAAGTCTGAATGAGGAGGCCTCTAACAGGTTTTAGCAAGCTACACATGCGCTTAAGAAAACATGTGTCTTTGCATATCTCTGGATGATTCTATGTGTCAACTTGCATGGAAGATAGTGTGTGTGCATAGGTAGACAACACACTAGACTCCCGATTGTGGACAGCAATTCGGCAAAGTTGCATGCAAATCACAATCAGACCTTTATTTTTTTATAGTCGTTATTATGGCAGATATCATTACCGTGGGAGAAGAAGGAGTACTTTGAAGGCTACTTCCAATTATCCCTTACCAGAATTATCTTGTAGATAATGTAGTAAAATGTGTTGTCTTAGAAACATATCTCATAAGAAACATGATAGCAGATTCTTGCCATGATGGCGAAGGCTATGTGCCCATATAATGTGTAAGAAATTTCCTTGGAGGCCCTACAATGCTTTGTAAAGGTTATAACAGGTAGAGTAGAACTTAAAGATAGATATACAGATATCCCATAAGTCAACATGGCATCAGTATGGATGACCACCATCCGGAATCTCAGGGTTCATAATACTGATTCCAGGATCCCTATGTTCAAAATCCTGACAGGGGTGAGTAGAGAGTATTTCTACCTCTCCCCTACCCCCTAATGCTAACACTTTGGTTCTGTAGCCTAAATCTAACGTCCCCTTTAGTGTCTGAACCTAACTACCCCCCGGAGGTGCCTAAACCAAACCTCCTATCCCCGCTGCCAACACCTAACCCTTCTAACCTTATGATTACATAGCACCACATATTTTATTGCTGAGACCCACGTATATGTACTGTAACTGTGCCATGGATTGTAAAAGCCCTTAATACACACATACATTACATGGACAAAAGTATTCTGACGTCTGACCATTACATCAACAGGAACTATAATATCACTGTATTCAAATACATATACTTTAATATGGAGTTGTTCCCACTTTTGCAGCTTTAACAGCTTCCACTCTTCTTGGAAGGCTTTCCACAAGATTTTGGAGTGTCTCTGTTGTAATTTGATCTCATTAATTCTGTAGACCATTTATGAGGTCTCCATTCAGTTTATCTCATAGGTGCTCAATGGGGTTGACATCAGGGCTCTGTGCGGGCCAGTTAAGTTATTCCACACCAAACCCATCAAACCATGTATTTATAGTGCTTGCTTTGTGTACTAGGGCACAGTCATTTTGGATTAGAAAAAGGCCTTCCCCAAACTCAAACTGTTCCCACAAAGTTGGAAGCATAGCTTTGTCCAAAATGTCCTGGTATGCTGAACCATTAAGAATGCCCTTCACTGGAGAGGGGCCTAGCCCAAACCCTAAAAAACAGCCCCACACCATTATCTTGCTACTATTTAAATCCCTTTAGTACTGTAGCTCTTTAAAGTCTCCAGAACCCAATTTTAGCTCCTCACCCCTACCTCTACCTCCACCCCCCCAATGGACTCCCTATGAGTACACAGTACATCTATGATTTACTTTTTTAATAACTACCTGTTTACAGTTTTATGATAGATGGTCTGACCCAAGACCCCATTCCCATTTCACAATTAATCATTGTCATTTTCTCTGTAATTGTCAGATCTATAATGATAGTAATCAAGCCTAAGCTGCTCCAATGCTGTTTAATGCTGTTGTAATAAATGCAAAGCATTATGATAGGAGTATTTTCCTGCCATATCCATTGCATATGGAATTGTGATATCGGAAATGCAGCTGCTCTTCACCTACTGCATCAAAAATAAAATCTAGAAAGACAATCCTTTGTAGTACTGGTGGTCGCAGAAGTCCATACTAAAGTTGTAACTAGGATGACAGTAAATTCTAAAAAATTAATGAGACAATTTGTTGGTTACACTGTACAGTACATTAGATTTTATTTCAGGATGCAATACACTTTAAGAAGGTGAGACTTTAACACAAGACACTTTTGAATGTCTCCAGTATTAAAGAGAGATAATAGCTGCTTACCATTGCTGACATATGAGTTTGGGGGGAAGGGAGATGTTTCATATTGTGGAGAGAGATACAAGTGGAGAGAGATAAAGTACCAACTTATCAGCTCCTAACTGTCATTTTTCAAATACAGTCTATAAAAGTGTAGTTAAAAGCTGATTGGTCTATTTACTAAGCCTCGAATGGAGATAAAGTGGAGAGAGATAAAGTACCAGCCATTCAGCTCCTAACTGCCATGTTACAGACTGTGGCCCAGATTTATCAAGCCTTGGAGAGTGATAAATAGCATGGATATCAAGTACCAGCCAACCTAACTTTAATTTTTCAAACACGGCCTGTGACAAGGAAGTTAGGAGCTGATTGGTTGGTATTTTATCACCGTGCAATTTATCACTCTACAAGGCTTGATAAATCTTGTCCTGGGTATTCAATTACCAGCGATGGCTGCAAGGTGCCAGTGTTTCCACTCACTGTTCTGTGGTACATCATGACCACCAGTATTTTTCCTCTCACTCCATAGGGGTGTGCTTGAAGATCTGCAAAGTTGGGCTACCATAATTAGCAGTGATGCGTGCAGTCTCACATCATAGCTAGACTTTGCTGCTAATAACATATCCAAGTCAGGGGTGTCTTAGAAAGAGACTGAACTAATCTGTTTTTAGCGTTACCTCTAGTTCTTCTATGAAAAGTCCAGTCTGCGTAGCCTATTACTTTTTATTATAATAGAACACTTACTGCATGTTAATGTTATAGTGAGACGGGTTCTCCTTGAGCTTCTATTGACACTTCGGCATTCATTGGCTTGTGGCGTTTACACAAAGCTTCTGAAATAGGAAAATCTCAGTAACACATGATTTTTATGCATTTCATGGAGCATGAAAAAGGGTTTTGTTCGCTTTTATAAATTGCAAAGACAAAGCGAAAAATACAAATTCAGTCCATCAGTAAAAGTACTGTAACTGATTTAGAATATCAATTATCCATGAACAAGATGTCCCAGACTTAGGGAAATGTCAAGAGACTTGCTCTGGAAAATAAAACCCTACGAGAAGAAAGACGGCTATACGCGTTTCACATTTTTTATAAGACAAATTCTAATTAGCACAATACTTTTCTTTGTTTCCAGCACCAAGGAAAAATTGGAGTCAAATTTAATGTTGGAACAGATGACATCTCAATTGAAGAAGTTAATGCAATTATTAATGATGGAAAGTACCACACAGTGCGTTTTACGAGAAGTGGGGGTAATGCCACCTTACAAGTTGACAGCTTACCTACAATAGAACGTTTCCCTGCAGGTAAGACTTTTTTGATGGAATTAAAAACTTTTACTATTTTTACATATTCTCTTATAAGTTGTTAATTGTAGAGTTGAAATAAATAGATACAAAAACTATAAACTATATTGTATTATTCAAAGCTAGGTAAGGCAAAATGAGCATGAAAATGTATGACTTATTGCAAGTACACTAAGGTATTTTGGAAACGTCCTATTCAGTGTTTATAAGAAATGGAAAGGATTTGACAAAAGCTATCACTATGAAAAAAAATTGGAAAACATATTTTCTAAAACATTTTAAACTATTTTCTGATCAACAGTTGTATGTTTTCACTTATGTTAAAGGATTAAAACAATGTATAGGGAAGGTAACATTGGGGAATATTTACCCAACTCTAGTTAAGCTGCATATACACAACAGCTCATCATCCGCCCTGCGTGTCCTCAGCGTGACCCCCTTTAAGTTCCTACGAGCACCGTACACACTGTGCAGACAATAGCACATTGTGTACGGGGCTTTAACAGGCTTCTAAAGGATCAGATGTCCAAACCTTTCAAATTTAAACAGGACATAAGATTCGCACATTTGATCCTGGCCGTTTCTATTTATTGGTTTACACTCCTGCATCGGCAGTGCATACACATGGATACAATCACTCTATGATCCTTCGATATCGGATGTACTGTAAATCAGTGTTGGATCTAGACTTTAGTTTTAGCGAGTGCGGTTTAAGAATTAATACTGACTCCTCCCCTCTCTACTCTTACTCCTCCCACTTACAGTTCTGCCCCTCCCATTTTCAACAAATAATTAAAAATATTTAAAAAAAAATCAAACAAACAGAATATACATGTCCCTTCTCCACTGTTTCTAGACTACTTTTGACCGATCAACCAGATTGGTATACTGATGGATATGCAGCTAGTCATTATTACATCCATCAGTATACAATGGTAATTGTATTAAAATCTTGTACAGTATACTGTGCATCATTTATTGTTTTATTCTTCATCAGTGTTATTTACATATACAATATATATACACTGCTCAAAAAAATAAAGGGAACACTTAAACAACATAATGTAACTCCAAGTCAATCACACTTCTGTGAAATCAAACTGTCCACTTAGGAAGCAACACTGATTGACAATCAGTTTCACATGCTGTTGTGTAAATGGAATAGACAACAGGTGGAAATTATAGGCAATTAGCAAGACACCCCCAATAAAGGAGTTGTTCTGCAGGTGGTGACCACAGACCACTTCTCAGCTCCTATGCTTTCTGGCTGATGTTTTGGTCACTTTTGAAAGCTGGCGGTGCTTTCACTCTAGTGGTAGCATGAGACGGAGTTTACAACCCACACAAGTGGCTCAGGTACTGCAGCTCATCCAGGATGGCACATCAATGCGAGCTGTGGCAAGAAGGTTTGCTGTGTCTGTCAGCGTAGTGTCCAGAGCATGGAGGCACTACCAGGAGACAGGCCAGTACATCAGGAGATGTGGAGGAGGCCGTAGGAGGGCAACAACCCAGCAGCAGAACCGCTACCTCCGCCTTTGTGCAAGGAGGAACAGGAGGAGCACTGCCAGAGCCCTGCAAAATGACCTCCAGCAAGCCATAAATGTGCATGTGTCTACTCAAACGATTAGAAACAGACTCCATGAGGGTGGTATGAGGGCCCGACGTCCACAGGTGGGGGTTGTGCTTACAGCCCAATACCGTGCAGGACGTTTGGCATTTGCCAGAGAACACCAAGATTGGCAAATTCGCCACTGTCGCCCTGTGCTCTTCACAGATGAAAGCAGGTTCTCACTGAGCACATGTGACAGACGTGACAGAGTCTGGAGATGGGCGGATGGTGATCAAGCCCCTGCTGAGGGTGAAACGTACGTTGTATCTGTTCCTGAGCGTCATGTGACGCTGCTTCCGGAAATCCCGCCATACGTCACTGGGACCGGACTATCGGCACTGACGGAGACGCCTGCTGAGGCTGCTACACACGGGGATATTCTTTCCCCGTTAGGTATTCAGTGTGCTCTCATCGACTGCACGGCATCACCTGCTAAACCCTGCAATGACAATCTGTTAACAGGGCTGAGGGGTGCCGTAGCGGACGACAGCAGAATCACTCTTTCTTCCTTCAGCCCGTTGCCGCCTGATTAACTCTCTCACCTCCCATTCACTGTGTGCTAGCATACACATGGGAAGGCAGTAGAAGTTAGTCAGACACATGGGACGGGCTACTTTACCATCTACAAGATTTTTTGTTTAATATTAATGTGTTTATCCAGTTTTTTGATGTTGCATTGGAGTGTCATTGGTTGAGCATGTGACGAATTTAGGTTACTCTGTACCAAGTCAGCACTTCAGGCTAATTTACAGTATCTATTCCCGAGCGTCACGTGACGCAGTTTCCGGAAACCCCGCCATACGTCACTGGGGCCGGACCGCTGACGGGGACGCCAATCGAGGCTGATACACACGGGGACACTTTCTCCCCATTAGGTATTCAGTGTGCTCTCATCGCCTGCACGGCATCACCTATCAAACCTTGCAATGACATCTTGTTAACAGGGCTGAGGGGTGCCACAGCGGACGACAGCAGAATCACTCTTTCTTCCTTCAGCCCGCTACCGTCTGATTAACTCTCTCACCCCCATTCACTGCGTGCTAGCACGCACATGGGAAGGCAGCAGAAGTTAGCCAGACACACGGGACGGGCTACTTTTCTATTCACAAATCCCTGTGCTTTCTATCCACGTATTAACCCAATAACTGACTGTGTCAAGGTATCATATCTATTGATCAAGCATTGAGAAATTTGAGCCATTCTTTCAGCGCTTCAGGTTGATCTACTTACAGGAGGATTGAGCTCAATTCATATGCTCAAATCTGTAATCATTATGTTACTTTTTTAAGGAATTAGACCACTAAGCTACATATGACACATTGATACAGTATACCCTTTCTAACTTAGGGGAATTGAGCTCATCGAGGAATTACAAATATATTAATATAATGTGACTGACAATCTGTTATTAATTATAACGGGCATACGTGGCCCCTCTACCATCTCAAATGTTACAACCTTTTCCAGCTGATACCTTGAGGAATATACTGTAGATAAATAGCTTCGTCTTAATTGAGGAATATACTGTAGACAAATAGCTCCGTTTTAATTATTACAGTGCCATTGCGGTCATAAGATTACTTTGACCATCCATCAAATTTAATAATAATTCTATTTATTTATTTACTGACTATTTTTGCTGTGCATGATTTATGTGTTACACAGTTTACAATATTTTCACCCATGGGCAGAACCCACATTTAGAGGTTTGAAATATTTAAATAAAAAACCTCGCCTATATGGCAATCAATATATTTACCTTTGTGCCCTTCGAATCTACCTGAATATATGTATATGTATGTGTATATGATTTTTTTCCATTATTTGCTTTAAAAAATTCTTTTTTAAAAAAATACAGAAAAATATTAAAAATTAACATTAAAAACCCCATCAAAGAAAAGATAAAACACCATATTTTATTTGAAAATAAATAAAAGTTATGTTTTAATAATTATTATATTTACAATCATAAGAGTGCCCCCACAAAGAGGTTTACTTCTCTGTTCCCTGATTCTGTTCAGGGAACAACCTGTTTTTGTGATTATTTGTCATTTACCTCGGGGAGCACCACCAGCAGATTGATTAAACCACGATTACCTATTAATGATTCCCTATATTGCTGGTTCTAAATACCTAGTGAGAAACCACTGAGCTAATTTCAAACAACAGGTTGTGCAGGAATATTTCCCCCTTTTCCTTTCAGAGTCTGGAGATGCCAAGGAGAACGTTCTGCTGCATGCAACATCCTCCAGCATGACCGGTTTGGCAGTGGGTCAGTAATGGTGTGGAGTGGCATTTCTTTGGGGGGCCGCACAGCCCTCCATGTGCTCACCAGAGGTAGCCTGACTGCCATTAGGTACCAAGATGAGATCCTCAGACCCCTTGTAAGACCATATGCTGGTGCGGTTGGCCCTGGGTTCCTCCTAATGCAAGACAATGCTAGACCTCATGTGGCTGGAGTGTGTCAGCAGTTCCTGCAAGATGAAGGCATTGATGCTATGGACTGGCCCGCCCGTTCCCCAGACCTGAATTCAATTGAGCACATCTGGGACATCATGTCTCGCTCCATCCACCAATGCCACGTTGCACCACA
Organism: Pseudophryne corroboree; assembly: GCF_028390025.1. NCBI lineage: Eukaryota > Metazoa > Chordata > Amphibia > Anura > Myobatrachidae > Pseudophryne > Pseudophryne corroboree. The sequence continues at coordinate 856,214,985 of NC_086447.1, forward strand.
GACTGTCCAGGAGTTGGTGGATGCTTTAGTCCAGGTCTGGGAGGAGATCCCTCAGGAGACCATCCGCCACCTCATCAGGAGCATGCCCATGCATTGTAGGGAGGTCATACAGGCACATGGAGGCTACACACACTACTGAGCCTCATTTTGACTTGTTTTAAGGACATTACGTCAAAGTTGGATCATCCTGTAGTGTGTTTTTCCACTTAAATTTTTAGTGTGACTCCAAATTCAGACCTCCATGGGTTAATAAATTTGATTCACATTGATAATTTTTGTGTGATTTTGTTGTCATCACATTCAACTATGTAAAGAACAAAGTATTTAATAAGAATATTTCATTCATTCAGATCTAGGATGTGTTATTTTAGTGTTCCCTTTATTTTTTTGAGCAGTGTATGTATACACACACACACACACACACACACACACACACACACACACAATAATGAAAAAAATATATATATAGACCTATTGATCAATATACAGTACACACACACAATGTAAGTGTAACCCTTGCCTACACTAATGTGATGTTATTCACCCCTCTTTGTACATGCATTAATGTCCTCCACATCTCTTTATCACCCCTCACTGTCCCCCATATCCCCTTATCACCCCTCACTGTCCCTTATATCCCCTTACCCCCCTCACTGTCTCCCATATCCCCTAATGAAGCAATGGTGGATCTAGACCCCACTGATGAAAATGCCACACAGACGTGTCTAGAGCCTTCAGATTTCAGCATCCTGGAAGCTCTGACATCATGGCCTCGTATGCGCATTAAAGAACAGGGCCCGTGGAAGAAACAATAGAAACATAGAATTTGACAGCAGATAAGAACCAAATGGCCCATCCAGTCTGTGTTTAGTGGTTTGGGTTAGGGCATATGGGTAAGTTTAGGGGATGGGGCTAGGGTATTAGGGTTGGTTTAGGGGATGGGGTTACGGTATTAGGGTTGGTTTAGGGGTTAGGTTTAAGTCTGCTCAGTCTGGTGAACATCTTGATCCAGGGCAAACAGAGATTGCTCACACAGCCAATAGTCAGAGAGCCTAGGGACAGTGACATGACCCATCGCCATAGCTGTGTCCAGCTGGTCACCTCTGCTTTCAGCAACTATGTCATTCTGTGGCATAAGCCACCCTGGGTGCATTGGAATGGGGAGAGCTGATCCAATGCCTAAATCAGAGAAAATAAGTGCAGGCATCCTCATGACTGGGAATGTGCATTATCTCAAGGGGTAGAGCCCAAAATATTAGGTGTGGTGGTATACTGTATCTTATCCAGATACAACCCCCATGGTCCTATACCCTTGAGGGGAATACCACAACTACAATCCCAGAACAGTGAAAGGCTTCCCAAAGCCCCCAATCTGTCACCATGTCCCCTCCCACCTCTGCATCTTGCAGCAATCATAGCATCCTTTCTGGAAGAGGTGGTGATGAGGAGCTAGAATGATGGGGGGGGGGGGGGCAGACACGGATCAGCCACCCAGCAACGATGGAGGAGATGGGGAGAGAGTGTGTCAGATGTGCTGGGGGTGTGCACAGACACCTACAGCCAGAGACTAATGAGAGGGATGCAGCAATCACCATCCTGATGGAGAGACTGTGCTGGGGGACCTCAGGCAGGGACTGGGGTTGCAGGGTCACCATGTGCAGGGTGGGTAGGGTGACCTGGGGAGCGGGGGTGCAGCAGTGTGATGGGGAAGACAGTCTGAGTGTCTCTCTGTGTGTACACAGAGGCAGCAGTCCTGGGACACAGATTTCCATCTCCCCGCTCGGGTGCCCACAGCCTCCCTGCAGAGATTACAGAACCTGAGTGGCAGGACATCACTCACTGCAGCCTTGGATGGATGATCTGGATAGGGACATGTAGAGAGAGGTGGATCAGGGAAGAGCTGATCCCTTCTCCTCCGTGCACCGGTCTGCTGGGATCCGAGCAGCCTGACACAGCGGGAGCAGTGCTGCTGGGAGGTTGGGCCTTGGCTTTCCCCGCCATCCTGAGAGCACAGGAAGAGGAAGCGGTGACTGGGGGCAGGGAGAAGTCTAGCTACACTGTACGGCACTATGGAGATCGGGATCCGCATAATGACGACTTACATTGTGATCAGGGCCAGTAAGTGGGCGGGCTTGGGGCTGTGTGTACGGGGATCGCCCCCTGCTGGATCCGCCACTGCTGTAAATCGAAGGATCAGATGATTGTATCCGTGCTTACTTAGCAAGAGCCTAATCTTGGGAAACTGAGACTAGGGGTTATGTCAATAAATCATAAATTGAGATGCAATAACACATCAAAGCACCTACTTTGTTTATAGTAAGATGGAATGTAAGAGATTAATAGATTGCATACAGTTCATGGGAAAGATTGACAAGATCTTGTTTAGGGGTAGTATCATAGTTTATATAGAGAAAAGGAATATGGCACTATGGCCTTCATTAAAGGAAGTATCTTCAAACATATAATTAAGAGTATATAAAAATATGGCTTGGTTAGAGAGAATATCATAGATAATATGAATTGTTGGAAGTATAGTTTCTCCACTCTCAGCTTGTCATAGCTTCAGCTCAGTAAACCATACAAGGAACACTCATGAAGTCCTGCAATGATAATACAGCACCTGCACTCCTATTATTTACTGCAACACTGATGCCTTGTTGCGCCGGGATCCCGACTGCCGGCAAACTGAAAACCACCCTGCCATGGGTGTAGTATGGTATGCCCGTGGCCGGGTTCCCGGCGACCCGCATACCGGCGCCGGGATCCCCACCGTCGGCAAACCAACAGCGTGGCTACGCGCGCCACGCTATTTATTCTCCCTCCAGGGAGGTCGTGGACCCCCAATAGGGAGAAAAAGTGTTGGTATGCCGGCTGTCGGGATTCCGGCGCTGGTATATTGTGCGCCGGGATCCCAACTGCTGGCAAACTGAAGTCCACCCTGCCACCTAGCTGGTAGACTAGAGAGGGATGGGCTGTACCATCAGCTGTTTCAGAGGAAGAGTCCAAGGTGAGGCAGGCTATAAGTGGAAGAAGTATGTATCTACAACAGGGCTTATCACTGAAGGGGAAATGTATCAAACCTTTTTTCGAGAGAGATGTGTCACCCATAGCAACAAATCAGACTGTTTTTTTGTCATTTCATAGACTGTGCTAGATAAATGTCAGAAGCTGTTTTGGTGTTATGGGCAACTTCTCTACTACAATATTTCTCTCTTGAAGGCTTGATACATCTTCCCTGGAATCTCTGCACAGTCAGGAGAGAGGGGTATAAGCATGACTCTTTAAGTGGTAGAGAATAATTAAAAAAAAAGTCTGAATTTATGTTTACTGGTTCTCTAAGGGAATATAGCTATAATTTCTTCATGGAATGAAGCATTGTTGATCCGGAATCCGTTCATGATACCAGCATTCAGAATGCCAACACCGGCATCTCAACATGGATCAAAATGCCGGTGCTCGGTTACCATCTGCCGGAATCATGATCAACATCTGCTGGGAGTCTTCAGTGGTGTGCTGGGGGTGGGGGGGGGGATAGGGTTAGACTGTGGGCAATCAAGCATTAGGGTTAGGCTGCAGGGAGTGGGGGTTAGGTTTAGGCACCCCTGGGGACAGCTGAGGTTAGGGTGCAGGTAAGGGATGGTTAGGGTTAGGCTGCAGGAAGGGGGCGTTAGGTTTAGCCACCACCGATGAAGGTTAGGGTTAGGCTGCATGGGAGGGGGGGCTAGGTTTAAGCTGTGGCAAGGGAGGTTTAGGGGGGCAAAGGGGGGAAGGTTCATGTACTTACCCAACTCCTGTCCGGATTCTCTGCATCTGGATGCCGGTGTCGGTCATATCGGCATATCATCCCATCAGGCGGCATATCGTATGTATTCCATTGATCCTATAAATACATAGTTTTGTATTTAAATATACATAACACTTTGCAAAATGGACTAAAACTTAGTATATGCTAGGACTACATGCTAGACAATTTTTTTAGCGCATAGCAATATCATACAGTACGGAATGATTCAGTACACCGATTCTGACTTTAGGAAAAAATACATAAATAAATAAAATGAAGCCATGAAAGTAAAGAGAGAGAGATGTGCAAAGAAATACCCAATTATTGGGCATTACCAATTTTATTTTTTATTCATGCTGCCTAAGTATTATGAGTCTCCTACTATGACATGTTATGTTTATAGTACTACATTTTATCATATGTTTCAGCTTGAAAAGAGATTTTACTTTTGTGTGTTATGTTCATTTGTGATTGTGCTCTGCAATTATCTCACATTATGAATAGTCTGTTATAAAGCTTAATGTGGCATTTGTCCACTGCAGAGAAACAAAATGTGGCAACAGCTATGCCAGAGATTTTCTATATACTTCCCCAACCAGCTCTGCTCAGCAATAAGGGACTTTGGGTGCTGTTGTGCCTTTGAGGCAATAAGCATTTGTTTTCACATTTCTGCAGTGCTGTTGTCATGTCTCATGCCTGCTGTCTATCAGCCCTGGGCTGTCATCCTTCTAACTTAATCTCTTCATCCCAAGCTTCTGTTTCCCATATTATTATATGACCTAGGACAGTCTGTTATCAGTATTCTAGAAATAAACAAACCAAAAAATACATTGTGTCATTTCTAAGAATAAAACATTTGGGAAAATAATTGCATAGTCATGTGGGTTCATTTTGCATTGGGGTGAATTGCAGCTATTTCTGTTTTTATGGGTTTCAATTTTAGTTCATTACCAGTGTTAGAAATTTTTTTTTCAGTCATACAAACATTTCATGAGCCACAGTCAGGGTCGGACTGGCCCACAGGGGTACCAGGGAAACCACCAGTAGGCTCCACTGCCTGAGGGCCCACTCCTTCTTCTAGGGATCAGGTTCCAGACTGTGCAGTTGTATTATACATGGTAGATATGTTGCATTAGACTGTACTAAACTATTGTGTATTTCAAGCCTCTGAGGAGGCTGGCCACACCCCCTTTGTAGACTGGCCACAACCCTAAGTATGGGCCCCTATAACTGCATACCCCCGGTGGGCCCTTCATGCCCCAGTCCGACACTGGCCACAGTGAATTAGTTTGCAAGAAAATATCACATATAATATTCAAAATGAATAATTAATTAAATACAGCAAAGAATAAAAAACCTGAATGACAGCTATTCTAAGGTAACCTAGGCATATAACCAGTGTCTTGAACTATACTGTGACCCAATGAAGGACTTTACAACTGTAAATGACTTACAGTATGGTGTACTCTGGCCCATGAATCTCATATGACTAGAAGAAACATACATACAATTTGACGGCAGATAAGGACCACTTGGCCCATCCAGTCTGCCCCTTTTTACATTTTGGTAACCTCAACCCTATTCTCTCTGGGTGTGGATTACTAGAACTACAGTAAAAAGGTCTACAGTCAATAGGTCTACCACTAATGGTAGACATGGATCAAAAGGTCGACAGGGTCAAAAAGTCAACATGGAATAAGTAGACAGTAAGAAAGGTCGACAGGGTCAAACGGTCAACAGAGTCAAAAGGTCAACATGTAAATGATCAACACAAAAAAGGAAGACACATTATATTTTTTGTTTTTTTGGGGTGAGTTTTGTCACTTCTCTGCTACAAACAAGCCCCATTAGAGTATTGCGTTCCCTCACATGGCTTTCTCCGCTCGCCATGCTTCGGGCAAGGTGCCTCGCTCCGCTGCACTTGGCACCAGGTTACTATTCCCAATTATAGTCCACGTTGATGGTAAAGTATGAAAAAGTAGAATTTTTAATAAAAAAATAAAAAAATTGTGTCCACCATATATGTGTCGACCATTGTCAAGTCAAATTTTTGACTCTGTCGACCTTTTAACCTGTATACATTTTGACATTTCGACCTTTTGACCCTGTCGAACTAATGCATGTCTACCATTAGTGGTTGTCCTATGGACTGTAGACCTTTTTAGTGTAGATCTATAGTTCGGATATCCTTTTCTCCTTAGTTCTTCAAATAGTTGTTCAACCAGCCATTTTTAAAGCTGCCAAAAAAAGGTGTACATATATATTGTTTCGCTAACAAAGTCTACTGTTTCCACAGTACAAGAAAGGTTTACAAGGAAAAATGTGCCTTTTCATGGATGCTCATATAATATAAGCATTGTAGAGCTATTCAAATAGTCTCTCAAATGTATAATTGCTTCATTATATATACTAACATTATATATACTAACATTATCTACACTATCATGGGCATTCTATTTTAATGCTTAAACTTTATTTATATAATGCTGCCTTTGACGGTACAAGACTCCTCCAATGTCACAGGAGCCTCTCACCACTCACCTCTCACCATTACTCTATGCTACAGTACCATGCACTTCCTATACTGTCGTTGACTTTTTTAGAGATGTGCGGCGGGCACTTTTCGTGTTTTGTGTTTTGGTTTTGGTTCTAATTCCCCGCTCGTGTTTTGGTTTTGGATTGGTTTTGCCAAAACCACCCTTTCGCGATTTGGTTTTGGTTTTGAATCTGAATGATTTTTGAAAAAAACATAAAAACAGCTAAAATCACAGAATTTGGGGGTACTTTTGATGCTATGGTGAACACCAGTCTATTGTGAACACCTCACAATATTGTTTTTAGGCCAAAAGGTTGCACCGAGGTGGCTGGATGACTAAGCTAAGCGACATAAGTGTGCGGAACAAACACCTGGGCCATCTAGGAGTGGCACTGCAGTTGCAGACAGGATGGCACTTAAAAAAACTAGGCCCCAAAAGGCACATCATGCAAAAAAGAAAAAGAGGTGCAATGAGGTTGCTGTATGACTAAGCTAAGCGACACAAGTGTGCGGCACAAACACCTGGCCCATCTAGGAGTGGCACTGCAGTGTCAGACAGGATGGCAGATATAAAAAAAGGCCCCAAACAGCACATCATGCAAAGATGAAAAAGAGGTGCAATGAGGTAGCTGTATGACTAAGCTAAGCGACACAAGTGTGTAGCACAAACACCTGTCCCATCAAGGGTTAGTACTGCAGTCCCAATGTACTAATGGTGGATACCGGAGGCACGTCTAACACCAGCATAGTTGTTAAGGCCTCAGTAATCTGCTTTGCACCAGGGTATATATACGGCAGTATCACTGGACATATACGGCAGTAACGCTGGACATATACGGCAGTATCACTGGACTGGACGTATACGCCAGTACCACTGTAATTATGTGGCAGGATCACTGGAATTATACGGCAAGATCACTGGATTTATACGGCAGTACTGCTGGACATATACGGCAGTACCGCTGGATATATATGGCAGTATCACTGGACATATACGGCAATACCTCTGGACATATACAGCAGTATCAATGGACATATATGGCAGAATAAAGACAAAGAAAAAATGGATATCTTATGCGCCCAACATTAGATGGATACAACAAATACTTTGGGAGACCTAAGCAGTCGAAACGCGTTGGTGGAGTTTTTATCTTTGGATACACCCAGACCATACACCTAGGATATCCGGCAGGAACGGTGAGCACATAAGGGCCCTATTTGTGTGGTTCACCCATCCAGCTGAGATTTATATGACACCATCCGAGGTTTTTTGTTGGTCATTACATTCTGGTGTATCTTTTTAACCTTGTTTGTTGTTTTATTTTTTTTAAATAAATTTACCATTGTATCAGTTGTCACATGGTGATTATATTTTGGATTTTGACTGTCTTGAGTGGAGAGGAAAAGAAAACGCTATATGATTGTGTCCACTGGTTTCAAGTAAGCTTAAGTGTAAACCTAATGGAAATATCCACATTTGGCTATTAGAGAATTGATGGTATTATTGTTATCATCTAAATATAACAGTAAATATCACTATCTTAACACATTTGTGGTGATCCCCAAAGAAATGTAATCTCACACAGTGGGAGAGGGCATAGAAAATCCCACCCCCATGTGAAAATCTATAGAGAAGGATTGTCTACACATTGGTGTTTTTGTTATCTCTCCATTTCACAATTGAACATCCATGGATGGGAATAAGTGAGAACGCCATTCCTGCTATGTGGAAACGATAAAAGAAACTGCTACATGAATATATCTACTTTTTCCAAGTAAAACACGTGTAAGCTGAAATTTCTATTGGCCATTTAGGAGATACAGGTGTATCTGTTGTGAGAAGTAAAACTTAAAGAAAAAGATACCTTTATGTGTATGAGAATATTTGCTGAATGTAAGCTTGTAAAGTGAGCATCATTTTCGATACACCTTCACGTTGATTTGGGTGGTCCCCTAACATAGACCAGACACAGAGTGGGAATTTGTTTCTGAGAAACCTGCATTCCCCAAATTGATTTATACTTTTGACTGTGTGAGAGACTATACTACACATTGGACTTTCCCTGTTTGTTTTTTCCTTCCCCCACGCTACCCACGGTATTTGTTTGGAGGAAATAAGTGACAAAGGAGAATTTTTCGGACTTATCATACGAGAACACTCTTACTTATAAGTATTTGTTGTATCCATCTAATGTTGGGCGCATAAGATATCCATTTTTTCTTTGTCTTTGTTTTTCATTCCAGTTTTGATAACACTGGTAGATATCCATTTGCTGCCTACATTTTCCAGCACAGGGGTTTACCCGTTTGTTTGTTGATATATGGCAGTATCACTGGACATATACGGTACTATCACTGGACTGGACTAATACGCCAGTACCACAGTAATTATACGGCAGGATCACTGGACTTATACAGCAGGATCACTGGAATTTTACGGCAGGATCACTGGAATTATATGACAGGATCACTGTAATTATTTGGCAGTATCACTGTAATTATATGGCAGGTCACTAGAATTATACGGCAGGATCACTGTAATTATATGGCAGGATCAATGTAATTATACGCCAGTACCACTGTAATTATACGGCAGGATCACTGTAATTATACTCCAGTACCACTGTAATTATACGGCAGGATCACTGTACTTATACGGCATGATCACTGGATTTGTACGGCAGTACTGCTGGACATATACGGCAGTACCGCTGGACATATACAGCAGTATCACTGGACATATATGGCAGTATCACTGGACTGGACTTATAGGCCAGTACAACTGTAATTATACGGTAGGATCACTGGACTTATACGGCAGGATCACTGTAATTATACGGTTGGATCACTGTAATTATACGGCAGGATAACTGGAATTATACGGCAGGATCACTGGATTTATACATCAGGATCACTGTAATTATACGGCAGGATCACTGAAATGAAACGGCAGGATCACCTAAATTATACGGCAGGGTCACTGGAATTATACTGCAGTACCACTGTAATTATAAGGCAGGATCACTGGATTTATACGGCAGGATAGCTGGATTTATACGGCACTTCCGCTGGACATATACGGCAGTACCACTGGACATATATACGGCAGTATCACTGGACATATACGGCAGTACTGCTAGACATATACGGCAGTATCACTGGACTGGACTTATACGCCAGTATCACTGTAATAATACGGCAGGATCACTGGACTTATCGCCAGTACCACTGTAATTATTCAGCAGGATCACTGGAATTATACAGCAGGATCACTGGATTTATACGGCAGTACTGCTGGACATATACGGCAGTACCGCTGTACATAAATGGCAGTATAACTGGACATATATGGCAGTACCGCTGGACATATACGACAGTATCAATGGACATTTACGGCAGTATCAATGGACATATACGGTAGTATCACTGGTCTGAATTTATACGCCAGTATCACTGCAATTATACTGCAGGATCAATTGACTTATACAACAGGATCACTGGAATTTTATGGCAGGATCACTGTAATTATATGAAAGGATCACTGGAATTATACGGCAGGATCACTGGACTTATACGCAGGATCACTGGAATTATATGGCAGGATCACTAGAATTATATCGCAGGATAACTGTAATTATACGGCAGGATCACTGTAATAATACGTCAGGATCACTATAATTATAAGCCAGTACCACTGTAATTATACGGCAGGATCACAGGACTTATACGGCAGGATCACTGGACATATACGGCAGTACCGCTGGACATACTGTATACGGCAGTATCAATGGACATATACGGCAGTATCACTGGACTGGATTTATATGCCAGTACCACTGTAATTATACGGCAGGATCACTGGACTTATATGGCAGGATAACTGTAATTATACTGCAGGATCACTGTAATTATATGGCAGGATCACTGGAATTATATGGCAGGATCACTGGAATTATACGCCAGTACCACTGTAATTATACGGCAGGATCACTGGACTTATACGGCACGATCATTGGATTTGTACGGCAGTACCGCTGGACATATATGGCAGTACCGCTGGACATATACAGCAGTACTGCTGGACATATACGCCAGTATCAATGGACATATATGGCAGTATCACTGGACTGGACTTATACGCCAGTACCACTGTAATTATACGGTAGGATCACTGGACTTATACGGCAGGATCACTGGAATTTTACAGCACGATCACTAATTATATGACAGGATCACTGGAATTATACGGCAGGATCACTGGACTTATACGGCACGATCACTGGATTTGTACGGCAGAACCGCTGGACATATATGGCAGTACCGCTGGACATATACAGCAGTACTGCAGGACATATACGACAGTACCAATGGACATATATGGCAGAATCACTGGACTGGACTTATATGCCAGTATCACTGTAATTATACGGTAGGATCACTGGACTTACACGGCAGGATCACTGGAATTATAAAGTAGGATCACTGTAATTATACGTCAGGATAACTGGAATTATACGTCAGGATCACTGGACTTATACGTCAGGATCACTGTAATTATACTGCAGGATCACTGAAACTAAACGGCAGGATCACCTAAATTATACCACAGGGTCACTGGAATTATACGGCAGTACCACTGGAATTATAAGGCAGGATCACTGGACATATACGGCAGGATAACTGCATTTATACGGCACTACCGCTGGACATATACGGCAGTACCACTGGGCATATATATGGCAGTATCACTGGACATATACGGCAGTATCACTGGACATATACAGTACTATCACTGGACTGGACTTATACGCCAGTATCACAGTAATTATACGGCAGGATCACTGGACTTATACAGCAGGATCACTGGAATTTTATGGCAGGATCACTGTAATTATATGACAGGATCACTGTAATAATACGGCAGTATCACTGTAATTATATGGCAGGTCACTAGAATTATACGGCAGGATCACTGTAATTATATGGCAGGATCAATGTAATTATACGCCAGTACCACTGTAATTATACGGCAGGATCACTGTTATAATACGGCAGGATCACTGTAATTATACTCCAGTACCTTTGTAATTATACGGCCAGATCACTGGATTTATACGGCAGTACTGCTGGACATATACGGCAGTACCGCTGGATATATATGGCAGTATCACTGGACATATACAGCAGTATCACTGGACATATACGGCAGTACTGGTGGACATATACGGCAGTATCAATGGACATATATGGCAGTATCACTGGACTGGACTTATACGCCAGTACCACTGTAATTATACGGTAAGATCACTGGACTTATACGGCAGGATCACTGTAATTATACGGCAGGATCACTGTAATTATACGGTTGGATCACTGTAATTATACGACAGGATAACTGGAATTATACGGCAGGATCACTGGATTTATACGTCAGGATCACTGTAATTATACGGCAGGATCACTGAAATTAAATGGCAGGATCACCTAAATTATACGGCAGGGTCACTGGAATTATACTGCAGTACCACTGTAATTATAAGGCAGGATCACTGGACTTATACGGCAGGATAGCTGGATTTATACGGTACTTCCGCTGGACATATACGGCAGTACCACTGGACATATATATGGCAGTATCACTGGACATATACGGCAGTACTGCTGGACATATATGGCAGTATCACTGGACTGGACTTATACGCCAGTATCACTGTAATAATACGGCAGGATCACTGGACTTATCGCCAGTACCACTGTAATTATTCAGCAGGATCACTGGAATTATACAGCAGGATCACTGGATTTATACGGCAGTACTGCTGGACATATACGTCAGTACCGCTGTACATAAATGGCAGTATAACTGGACATATATGGCAGTACCGCTGGACATATACGACAGTATCAATGGACATTTACGGCAGTATCAATGGACATATACTGTAGTATCACTGGTCTGGATTTATACGCCAGTATTACTGCAATTATACGGCAGGATGAATTGACTTATACAACAGGATCACTGGAATTTTATGGCAGGATCACTGTAATTATATGAAAGGATCACTGGAATTATACGGCAGGATCATTGGACTTATACGCAGGATCACTGGAATAATACCGCAGGATCACTAGAATTATATCGCAGAATAACTGTAATTATACGGCAGGATCACTGTAATAATACGTCAGGATCACTATAATTATAAGCCAGTACCACTGTAATTATACGGCAGGATCACAGGACTTATACGGCAGGATCACTGGACATATACGGCAGTACCGCTGGACATACTGTATACGGCAGTATCAATGGACATATACGGCAGTATCACTGAACTGGACTTATACGCCAGTACCACTGTAATTATACGGCAGGATCACTGGACTTATATGGCAGGATCACTGTAATTATACGGCAGGATCACTGTAATTATATGGCAGGATCACTGGAATTATATGGCAGGATCACTGGAATTATACGCCAGTACCACTGTAATTATACGGCAGGATCACTGGACTTATACGGCACGATCACTTGATTTGTACGGCAGTACCACTGGACATATATGGCAGTACCGCTGGACATATACAGCAGTACTGCTGGACATATACGCTAGTATCAATGGACATATATGGCAGTATCACTGGACTGGACTTATACGCCAGTACCACTGTAATTATACGGTAGGATCACTGGACTTATACGGCAGGATCACTGGAATTTTACAGCACGATCACTAATTATATGACAGGATCACTGGAATTATACGGCAGGATCACTGGACTTATACGGGACGATCACTGGATTTGTACGGCAGAACCGCTGGACATATATGGCAGTACCGCTGGACGTATACAGCAGTACTGCTGGACATATACGGCAGTACCAATGGACATATATGGCAGCATCACTGGACTGGATTTATACGCCAGTATCACTGTAATTATACGGTAGGATCACTGGACTTACACGGCAGGATCACTGGAATTATAAAGTAGGATCACTGTAATTATACGTCAGGATAACTGTAATTATACGGCAGGATCACTGGACTTATACGTCAGGATCACTGTAATTATACGGCAGGATCGCTGAAATTAAACGGCAGGATCACCTAAATTATACGACAGGGTCACTGGAATTATACGGCAGTACCACTGGAATTATAAGGCAGGATCACTGGACATATACGGCAGGATAACTGCATTTATACGGCACTTCCGCTGGACATATACGGCAGTACCACTGGACATATATATGGCAGTATCGCTGGACATATACGGCAGTACTGCTGGACATATACGGCAGTATCCCTGGATTGGACTTATACGCCACTACCACTGTAATTATACGGCAGGATCTCTGGAATTATACAGCAGGATCACTGGATTTATACGGCAGTACCGCTGGACATATACGGCAGTACCGCTGGCCATAAATGGCAGTATAACTGGACATATACGGCAGTACCGCTGGTCATAAATGGCAGTATAACTAGACATATATGGCAGTACCGCTGGACATATATTGCAGTATCAATGGACATTTACGGCAGTATCAAAGGACATATATGGTAGTATCACTGGACTGGACTTATACGCCAGTATCACTGTAATTATACGGCAGGATCAATTGACTTATACAACAGGATCACTGGAATTTTACAGCACGATCACTGTAATTATATGACAGGATCACTGGAATTATACGGCAGGATCACTGGATTTATACACAGGATCACTGGAATTATACGGCAGGATCACTAGAATTATACGGCAGGATAACTGTAATTATACGGCAGGATCACTGGAATAATACGGCAGGATCACTGTAATTATAACCCAGCACCACTGTAATTATACGGCAGGATCACTGGATTTATACGGCAGTATCAATGGACATATACGGCAGTATCACTGGACTGGATTTATATGCCAGTACCACTGTAATTATACGGCGGGATTACTGGATTTATATGGCAGGATCACTGTAATTATACGGCAGGCTCACTGTAATTATATGGCAGGATCACTGGAATTATATGGCAGGATCACTGGATTTGTACGGCAGGATCACTGGAATTATACGGCAGAATCACCTGAATTATACAGCAGGATCACTGAAATTATACAGCAGTACCACTGTAATTATACGGCTTTATCACTAGACTTATACGGCAGGATCACTGGATTTATACGGCAGTACCGCTGGACATATACCGCAGTACCGCTGGAAATATACGGCAGTATCACTGGACATATACGGCAGTACCGCTGCACATATACAGCAGTATCAATTTACATATACGGCAGTATCACTGGACATATACAGCAGTATCACTGGACTGGACTTATACGCCAGTACCACTGTAATTATATGGCAGGATCATTGTACTTATACAGCAGGATCACTGGATTTTTATGCAGGATCACTGTAATTATATGGCAGGATCACTGGATTTATATGGCAGGATCACTGGATTTATACAGCAGTACCGCTGGACATATATGGCAGCACCACTGGCAGAGGCGTAACTAGGGTTTTTGGAGCCCAGGGCAAGATCAATAATGGCGCCCCCCCCCCCCCAAAAAAAAATTAAAAAAAAAAATGTTTTTATAAAAATAATAAATTAATAAAATGATAATAATAATAAAAAAAATACAAAAGGAAAGTATGTGCAGACGCCACCGGTGTCACTGCATATAAAGATGTCAGGGTGTGTATGTATGTGTATGTAGGTGCAGTGGTCGAAGTTTAATTTTTGAAGGTGGAATGAAAGAGTGCAGACAGCAATTATGCGCGCGCCTTCGGCGCGCGCTCCGGAAAAGGGGCGTGGTCACTCAAAAGGGGCGTGTCCTTCAGTGTAGTAGGACCCCTTATACTATCTAGTACTGGTGCCCCTTTCACATTATAGCACACGGTATGAGCCGAAATTCACATTATAGCACACAGTATGAGCCGAAATTCACATTGCCCCACACGGCATGAGCCGAAATACACATTATAGCACACAGTATGAGCCGAAATTCACATTACCCCACCTGGTATGAGCCAAAATTCACATTATAGCACACGGTATGAGCCGAAATTCACATTATAACACACGGTATGAGCCAAAATTCACATTACCCCACATGGTATGAGCCGAAATTCACATTACAGCACACGGTATGAGCCGAAATTCACATTACAGCACACGGAATGAGCTAAAATTCACATTACCCCACATAGTATGAGCCGAAATTCACATTATAGCACACGGTATGAGCCAAAATTCACGTTACAGCACATGATATGAGCCAAAATTCCCATTATAGAGTTAGGGGATCCTACCCCCAGAATTAACATGGCCTGTGGGGCACTATGATGAGGGGAGCCCACCCCCTTAATAGACTAATTGCAGAGTTTAGCAGCGGAAGGGCTGCAGCGGTTTCTCACCCCAAGCTGCGGCGCTTCTGCCACCTCCGACACTCCACATCTTCGGCACCACCCGGGATGCAGAGCACCGCACTGGGTATGCACCCTTTTCAGTGTGGTCTGCTGCGCTCCGAAGGGGTTCTTGTTTCATGCTGCAGGATCCCGATGTGCGCCTTCCTCCCCGCTGTTACTGTCACGGTAAGCATTAGTATCGTTTACCGCAGAGGCCATTTTCTGAGGCATATGTGTTAAACCTCAGGAACTGAGATGCCCTTCTCACCATACAGCTGTGTGGCCGAGCCGGGCGGGGGGACAGCCAGCAGCAGCATGCCGGATATCAGCAGCAGAGGGTGCGGGCTGTACATACTTGAGGCAGCTGGATATTCAACAGTGCTGAAAGCCTCCGGAGCCCGCACCCCCGGAGCTGCAGTACACCGGCAGAGGACACCCATCCCCCAAACCCTGCGTAGCCCAAAGCCGGAGATCAGCAGCATGTTGAACGCGGAAGCAGAAGCTGCTTATTGCCGGTCAACATGCTGCTGATCTCCGGCTTTGGGCTCCACACGTGCCTTACAGCCCCCACCCTCGGCTGCTGATATCCGGCATGCTGCCCCTGCTGCTGGCTTTCCACCCGCCCGGCTCGCCCACCCAGCTGGATGGTGAGTGAGAAGGGCATCTCAGTGCCCGTGGTTTAATACATATCTCTCTTCGGTAAATGGCCATTAGTACATCCCACACACACTGATTACACACACACAGACTGGCCACCCCCAAATCCTACACACACCCACTCAGACTACACACACACATTCTCTTACTTTCCTCTCCCCCACACACACACTGGACTGCAAAAATTTACACACACTGACACTGTTCCACACACACACAATTAACACACACTCACACTGTCCCACACACACAATTAACACACACGCACACTGTCCCACACACCAGTGGCGTGCGGTGAGGTCAGTGGCGTGCGGTGAGGCACTACAGCCATAATGTCTGCTGAATCCTGCCGATGACCCCTACCGCCACCGAGCCAATGCCCGCCACTGCCTCTGAGCCGATGCCCGCTGCCACCACCAATGGCTTACAAACTCGCCCACCATCAACTGACCCAGCCCTCCGCCACTAATTTGCAACTCAGTCCAAAGCCGCCAATGCCCGCTGCATGCCTGCTCATCATACTTGTGATATATTGTACATTTTTATAGAAAAAAATAATAATTTGTGTTTGGGACTGGGAAGGGAGTGGGAGGAGGACATGAATGCAATTTTGTTGTCCAGGGCTTCCATTAACTTAATGGAGAAGGGTCTGAATGGGTTAAAAATGTAAAAAAAAAACTGAGTGAGGTCCCCCCTCCTAAGTATAACCAGCCTCGGGCTCTTTGAGCCGGTCCTGGTTGTTTAAATACTGGGAAAAAATTGGACAGGGGTTCCCCGTATTTAGACAACCAGCATCGGGCTCTTAGTCCGGTCCTGGTTCCAAAAATACGGGGGACAAAAGATGTAGGGGTCCCCCCCGTATTTTTAAAACCAGCACCAGGCTCCACTAGCCAGGGACATAATGCCACAGCCGGGGGACACATTTATGTAGGTCCCTGCGGCCGTGGCATTACCCCCCCAACTAGTCACCACTGGCCGGGGTTCCCTGGAGGAGTGGGGACCCCTTAAATCAAGGGGTCAACCCCCTCCAGGCACCCAAGGGCCAGGGGTGAAGCCCGAGGCTGTCCCCCCCATCCGTGGGCTGTGGATGGGAGGCTGATAGCCATGTAAGTAAAAAAAGAATATTGTTTTTTGCTCTGGAACTACAAGGCCCAGAAAGCCTCCCCCGCTTGCTGGTACTTGGAGAACCTCAAGTACCAACATGCAGGGAAATAACGGGCCCGCCGGTACCTGTAGTTCTACAACAGAAAAAATACCCAAATAAAAACACAACTCACACACCGTGACAGTAAAAATGTATTAAAACACACTGACACACTCACACATACTTACCTATATCCCACGCCGGTCACGTCCACTTGTCCAGTAGAATCCAGTAGGGGAATCTGTAAAAATGAGAGACAGATTACTTACCTACATCCCACGCCAGTCACGTCCACTTGTCCAGTAGAATCCAGTAGGGGAATCTGTAAAAATGAGACACAGATTACTTACCTACATCCCACGCCGGTCATGTCCACTTGTCCAGTAGAATCCAATAGGGGTACCTGTAAAAATGAGAGACAGATTACTTACCTACATCCCACGCTGGTCACGTCCACTTGTCCAGTAGAATTCAATAGGGGTACCTGTAAAAATGAGAGACAGATTACTTACCTACATCCCACGCTGGTCACGTCCACTTGTCCAGTAGAATCCAGTAGGGGAATCTGTAAAAATGAGAGACAGATTACTTACCTACATCCCACGCCGATCACATCCACTTGTCCAGTAGAATTCAATAGGGGTAGCTGTAAAAATGAGAGACAGATTACTTACCTACATCCCACGCCGATCACGTCCACTTGTCAGTAGAATCCAGTAGGGGAATCTGTAAAAATGAGAGACAGATTACTTACCTACATCCAACGCCGGTCACGTCCACTTGTCCAGTAGAATCCAGTAGGGGAATCTGTAAAAATGAGAGACAGATTACTTACCTACATCCCACGCCGGTCACGTCCACTTGTCCAGTAGAATCCAGTAGGGGAATCTGTAAAAATGAGAGACAGATTACTTACCTACATCCCACGCCGGTCACGTCCACTTGTCCAGTAGAATCCAATAGGGGTACCTGTAAAAATGAGAGACAGATTACTTACCTACATCCCACGCTGGTCACGTCCACTTGTCCAGTAGAATTCAATAGGGGTACCTGTAAAAATGAGAGACAGATTACTTACCTACATCCCACGTTGGTCACGTCCACTTGTCCAGTAGAATCCAGTAGGGGAATCTGTAAAAATGAGAGACAGATTACTTACCTACATCCCACGCCGATCACGTCCACTTGTCCAGTAGAATTCAATAGGGGTAGCTGTAAAAATGAGAGACAGATTACTTACCTACATCCCACGCCGATCACGTCCACTTGTCAGTAGAATCCAGTAGGGGAATCTGTAAAAATGAGAGACAGATTACTTACCTACATCCCACGCCGGTCACGTCCACTTGTCCAGTAGAATCCAGTAGGGGAATCTGTAAAAATGAGAGACAGATTACTTACCTACATCCCACGCCGGTCACGTCCACTTGTCCAGTAGAATCCAGTAGGGGAATCAGTAAAAATGAGAGACAGATTACTTACCTACATCCCACGCCGGTCACGTCCACTTGTCCAGTAGAATCCAATAGGGGTACCTGTAAAAATGAGAGACAGATTACTTACCTACATCCCACGCTGGTCACGTCCACTTGTCCAGTAGAATCCAGTAGGGGAATCTGTAAAAATGAGAGACAGATTACTTACCTACATCCCACGCGGATCACGTCCACTTGTCCAGTAGAATTCAATAGGGGTAGCTGTAAGAATGAGAGACAGATTACTTACCTACATCCCACGCCGATCACGTCCACTTGTCAGTAGAATCCAGTAGGGGAATCTGTAAAAATGAGAGACAGATTACTTACCTACATCCCACGCTGGTCACGTCCACTTGTCCAGTAGAATTCAATAGGGGTACCTGTAAAAATGAGAGACAGATTACTTACCTACATCCCACGCTGGTCACGTCCACTTGTCCAGTAGAATCCAATAGGGGTACCTGTAAAAATGAGAGACAGATTACTTACCTACATCCCACGCTGGTCGCGTCCACTTGTCCAGTAGAATTCAATAGGGGTACCTGTAAAAATGAGAGACAGATTACTTACCTACATCCCACGCTGGTCACGTCCACTTGTCCAGTAGAATCCAATAGGGGTACCTGTAAAAATGAGAGACAGATTACTTACCTACATCCCACGCTGGTCACGTCCACTTGTCCAGTAGAATCCAATAGGGGTACCTGTAAAAATGAGAGACAGATTACTTACCTACATCCCACGCCGATCACGTCCACTTGTCCAGTAGAATCCAATAGGGGTACCTGTAAAAATGAAAATGATACTTACAAAATTCAATCCACAGGAGGAGAGAGAGAGAGAGAGAGAGAGAGAGAGAGAGAGGGGGGGGGAGGAGGAGGAGGGGGGGAGAGAGAGAGAGAGAGACTAACCTGCTGCTGCTGCTGGGGAGACCGGCACACACTGCAGGGCCACGACGGGAGGACGGAGCCGGCGGAGGAGGGGGAGAGCCGCACACCGCCGCTCCTGTCAGCGGCAGCGGAGGAGGACGGGGCGCACACTACAGACGCCAATAACCGCCGAGACAATTAACACACACACACACAATTAACACACGCACACTGTCCCACATACACACACAATTAACACACACGCACGCACACTGTCCCACACACACAAATAACACACACACACAATTAACACACACTCACACTGTCACACACACACACAATTAACATACATTCACACTGTCCCACACACACACACACACACACACACAATTAACACACTCACACTGTCCCACACACACAATTAACACACACTAACACTGTCCCACACACACAATTAACACACATTCACACTGTCCCACACACACACAATTAACACACATTCACACTGTCCCACACACACACAATTAACACACTCACACTGTCACACACTCACACAATTAACACACGCACGCTGTCCCACACACACACTATTAACACACACTCAAACTGTCCCACACACACACAATTAACACACTCACACTGCCCCCCCCCCACACACACACACACACACACTGTCCCACACACAACACACATGCACACTGTCCCACACACACACAATTAAAACACACACACTGTCCCACAAGAACAATGTCCCACATACACACACTTAACACACACACACAGTGTCCCGCACCCCCTTCCCTCCCCTGTCCCGACACTGCAAGAAAGTATAAAGTTTCCCCCGGCCCGCTGACCTGAGGCTGCACTGTTCAGGGGCCGCGCACCCCCCCCCCCGAGGTCGCGCATGCGCGCACCTCCGCGGTCGCGTACTTTGCAGGGGGGGGGAGTAGGGGGAGGCTCCTGGCTGCCGCTGCCTGTCTATTGTGACAGGCACAGCAGCCGGGGTGACAGGGAAAGCGCCGCGGGTAGCGTCGGCGGAATCCCTGACGCATGGAGCGAGTGGGCCGTGCAGGTGCCGGTGGCGCCCCCCTCTGTTGGGGCTGCCATGGCGCCCAGGGCACGTGCCCTGCTCGCCCCGTGCTAGATACGCCTCTGACCACTGGACATATAAGGCAGTATAACTGGTCATATACGGCAGTACCGCTGGACATATACGGCAGTATCAATGGACATATATGGCAGTATCACTAAACATATACGGTAGTATCACTGGACTGGACTTATACGCCAGTACCACTGTAATTAGACGGCAAGATCACTTGACTTATACGGCAGGATCACTGGAATTTTACGGCAGGATCACTATAATTATATGATAGGATCACTGTAATTATACGGCAGGATCACTGGATTTATACGGCAGGATCATTGGAATTATACGGCAGGATCACTAGATTTTTACGGAAATATTACTGTAATTTTACACCAGTGCCACTGGAATTATACGGCAGGATCACTGGACTTATACGGCAGGATCACTAGATTTATACGACAGTACTGCGGAACATAAACGGCAGTACCACTGGACATATACGGCAGTATCACTGGACATATACGGTAGTACCGCTGGACATACTGTATATGGCAGTATCAATGGACATATAAGGCAGTATCACTGGACTGGATTTATATGCCAGTACCACTGTAATTATATGGCAGGATCACTGGAATTATACGGCAGGATCACTGGATTTATACGACAGTACCGCTGGACATACACGGCAGTACCACTGGACATATACGGCAGTATCACTGGACATATACGGCAGTACCGCTGGACATACTGTTTATGGCAGTATCAATGGACATATACGGCAGTATCACTGGACTGGATTTATATTCCAGTACCAAAGTAATTATACGGCAGGATCACTGTAATTATACGGCAGGATAACTGGAATTATACGGCAGGATCACTGGACTTATACGTCAGGATCACTGTAATTATACGACAGGATCACTGAAATTAAACGGCAGAATCACCTAAATTATACGGCAGGGTCACTGGAATTATACGGCAGTACCACTGTAATTATAAGGCAGGATCACTGGACTTATACGGCAGTACCGCTGGACATATACGGCAGCACCGCTGGACATATACGGCAGTATCACTGAACATATACGGCAGTATCACTGGACATATACGGCAGTATCACTGTAATTATACGGCAGAATCACTGGACTTATACGGCAGGATCACTGTAATTATACGGCAGGATCACTGTAATTATACGACAGGATCACTGGAATTATATGGCAGTACCGCTGGACATATACAGCAGTATCAATGAACATATACAGCAGTATCAATGGACATATACGGCAGTATCACTGGATTGGACTTATACACCAGTACCACTGTAATTATACGGCAGGATCACTGTACTTATGTGGCAGGATCACTGGATTTATATGCAGGATCACTGTAATTATACGGCAGGATCCCAGGAATTATATGGCAAGATCACTGGATTTACATGTTAGTACCGCTGGACATATACGGCAGTATCAATGGACATATACAGCAGGATCACTGGACATATACGGCAGTACCACTGGACATATACGGCAGGCCGGCAGCACAGGGACACCACCACTGGAATGATGCAGGACAACACAGCACCACTGCAATGGACAGGACTTATACAGCAGCACTGGACATATGGCAGCAGAGGACACCACCACTGTGACTGGACTGATGCAGCACAAGACATTCCTTACATGCAATAGAATGCAACATACAAAAAATATAATAATTCTGACAATTAATATTATAGATAATATCAATAGCATGTAATAAGAATAACAGTTCAACAATAATCAAAAACAATTCAATACAATACAATAACACAGCTCAATAAAGTTTCCTCGGTAATAGATGTCTAGAGAAGCATTGGTTGATTAACCTTGGGTTAGTATTATGTTAGTTGATAGATTGAAGATTTGTATAAAACTGTTCTCTTCCTTTACTTCTGTGAGCAGCTCTTAAGTCAGTATAAACAATTTATGCAATACCCATTGAACAGCCTCTTTGAGGAAGGAGCTGATGAAAATTGCATATAGCGGTATCTTTTGCGCCCAAACTCTGCCATTAGCCTACGTTCCAGGTTTGAGGGTTAAATCAAATTGACTTAGGTACTAATTACGTCACCTGTGCTCAAGCATGTATGCTTAAAACCTGGACTATAATGGTGGAGTTTGGGAAACTCTACAATACACTCTAGCACAGTATTTTCTTAAAATCTTGACAACTTGAAAGAGCTGTCGGTAAAAATGCAGCATAGACCCCCTGATATTAATTTTACACTAAAAGGGAGCGCAGTACTCAATAAATACTTGCACACTCTCCCGGTTTCTGCCGGAGACACATGATTTTTCAGGTAGTCCCCCACACCCCCTGAAGAGTCGGCACCCCTCCCACATTGCTGCCTACTTCATAGAGAAGTGGGCAGAATGTGGAGAATAATACAGTAGTCAGAGAAGAGGCGTGGCCTATGATGACTAGTTTCTATGACAGTATTTTTGTTCGGCCCCACTCCTATGCAAATATCTGCCAATTTTCCCATGAGGGGGCAGGGCCTAACAATGCAATTAGCAAAGCCCGCCCACATCTCCGCCCACCTGCTTCTCCTCTCTGGACGTTGGTAAGTATGACACAATATTGATTCCTACTGTCTAATAATGCTATACAGATGGAGCCAGGCTAATCGTGGCTCCGTCTGTGCTTGGGGGACGTGCACGCGCCCCATTCACTAGAATAAGAGCGACTCTGTGCGCTCCCGGTGTGACTGCGCCAGGAGCGCTCGTGTGCGATGGAGCCGCACTATACGAGTGCGGCTCCATATGTAGTAATACTGCCAGATTTAATAAATATCTTATACAAGATAGTGTCCTTCAATAAAAATGTTCTGTAGATTTTAAGTATGTCAATCATGTGTAAAATTTTAAACCAGATAAATACATTAAGCCTTCACTTTGAAAATGAGAACACGTTAATTTAGACTTTAAAACTGTTGCCAGTATCCATAGTTACCAATATTTGTATAACGTTAATCTTAAATCATCAGAAAATCTCCTACATCTAAAACCAAAATGCAACATAATTCAGCTTGTTAAACTACACACTGTGTATGCGGGGTCCGTCAAGTTTCTGCGCTATCACAATTCCAAATGATTAATTTTAAGCATATTCAAGCATCTTATGCAGTATGGCTCACTACGAAATGTTTTTGAGTCTCTCCGAGAACTTTCAGAATTAAATTGCATAGCAATGACACATATTGTAAGTGTGTAATAGCACTTAATCCTGTACACTTGTGCCAATGTTCTGCAGCCACTGTGGCGTGCAAACGCAGCATGCAACAGGATAATCATAATGTCTTTTAAAAAAACAGAATAAATATAAGTACATTTTTACTTCTTCTGCTTCAGCTGGTTTAGTGTAACTTTAAACAGCATTCACATGAAAAAATGGGAAAGAATGATGCATTCTTTCTGACACTATTCACTGTTACAGGTTATAAGAAGCATTGTAATTACAATTGCCCTTGTTTTTGTCAGGGTACTATTAATAATTTATAATTATAGAGTTTCCATAGTGACACATGACTTCCATGGCAACCACAGTTACATGGCACATATTGTGAGCAGAGAGTCTTTGGAATGTCCTTCTGAGCTTTGTCGGCTCTGTGTAAAATGATCCCCTTTCCTCTCCAATTTCTACCTTCAAATGACACGCTAAGAGTCTGGGCCAGTTTGTGTAACTTACAGCCATACTTATTAGCACTCCAGATACATTTTGAAAATTATATAATAATTTCTTGGAAGAAGATAGGAAAAATCAAATACATGCTTAAAATCTGTGTAATACACTTCTGTAACTTTTTAGGGGTGAAAGGAAAAAATGCTAGTACTCCCATGTGTTCTTGGTAAATAAGAATAGATTGTTTCATCTGTGGCTCAGAACATGGAGGGATTAGGATATGTAGCTAATAGTTCTATTTTTTTATGAATTTATTAACAGCTCTTTTATCGCTGGCATAAACAAAGATTTACTTAAAAACCTTTGTTCAATTTGTAGCTAAGCTTGATCATTTGTTTTACATAATTAATTCTTCAAAAATATTATTTCAAACAAACTAATTGATTTCACAAATTAATTTCATGCAGGAAATGAAATAATCAAATTTGAAGAAGTTCCACATTTGATAAAAAGTGTTTTGATCTCACAAAGTTTGTGACTATCCATACCATTGATTTAAGCTGAGTAAACACAAGTTGGTACCAATGCTTAACCTTCTTACCATTCACCTTGTCAACTTATGTTGGTGGAAAAATAGGACCAGACCTGGCCATTAGAATCCCTTGAACTGATTGTTCAGATTATATTCAGCTGTATTGTAGCCTACTAGTGTGGTTAATTCATACATGGCCATAACTAGGGGTGTGCAATTGGTGCAGTCGCCCAGGGTGCATGTAATGAAGTCTGAGTTTGGCAGCCGGGCAGAATGCCGGCTGAACTCGGATGTTTTTTTTTTTTTTTTAAATGGGCAGTCATGCACAATGCATGGTTTAGCCTTGCACATGATTGCCCCTTTAAAAAAAATCATGTGGGTTTGTCCCTCATCCCGCATGGCCATTGAACTCGGACTTCATTACATCCCGGCCCTTGTGTATTTGAAGTACATTAAGATGTGGTTATAAGTGCTGTTTAAATGTGTCTGTGACAAAAAAATAAAACAAACCAATGGTATCTTACCTATGCCCGGAAGACTCCAGTATGTTGTAGAGTTCTTCTGCACTTTTGGATGAGTAGGTCACCATCCTTCTCTTCCCCAGTGAAGTGGGTGAGGGTTGGTATTTATTATGTGATTTGTAGCAAATTGAAACATCATATCATCGCCTCCGCTGCTTAGTTACATGGCCCGTCCCTTGCAGTGCCTTATCAGGGCACTAATATACCATAGGCCAAGCCCAGTGAACCCCACACATGTGACTCCAAGACATCACAATGGGCAAGGAAACTGAGCGGCTCTCTGGTAGGTACACAACCTGCAGGGTACTTTTCCAGGTATACTGCAAACCAAATACAGGAGCCATCAGAGCATAGATTGAGGAGGTAAAATGTCATCTTTTCAGATCATCAACCAATTGGCATTATACCTGGAATTTACTTGCATTTTTACCATGGTTTGCAGCATTCAGAAAAATTCTACCACAATACTACAGATTGAAGCACAAGAACATGGCAATGAGTAATAAAAGACAAGGTCAATGGTTTCTAGTGTCAGGATTGAAAAGACAAAGTCACCGGTGATATTATAACTAAATTACAGCAATTAATGGGACAGTATTTTGTTGTTGTTAATTAGGTCAGGTGTATAATAGAATAGGTTCTTCTATAATTAATTATTTAATTAATTAATTAATTAATATTGCCCTAATTAACAAATTAATTACGTTACTATGAATTTTGTCCCCTTAACATGTCAATTTTTTAATACATTTAATAAAAAATTAAAAATGGTATTCTTATTTATTACTTCATGTTAAATTGCTTCCAATTTTAAATTCATTAAATAACTGGGCTCCAATTAATATAGCTATTAATTGGTAAAGCAAAGTAACTGTGCACCTAGACAAACCATGTTGAGGTGCAAATACTTTCTTTTTTTTTTGTAAGCAAGGTAAATACTGGCTGCTGTTGCATGTAGCCCACAAATACTATGTAACTTTATTTTTACACAGCATCTTAGATTTCAGTTTGGACACGCCCCTCTTAAATCTAAATCTCTCTGCACATTTTACATCTGCCCAATCGGCAGTGCCTCATGGTTTTGCCAATGTGCACAGTTAAGCTGGGTATAGATTTGAACAATATATCGTTTGTTTGAGTGACAATCTATATCTCGGTAGTTCTTCAAGAGCTATGTACAGTACACCTGATGTGTCTGTGAATGACGTTGTCAACAGACATATAAGGTCGGCTCTGCAGCATAGCCGATGCTGATATGTCTTGCAGAAATATCGGTAAACCTGGCTGTGTGTATGTCGACAGCAGGAACCATTGACAGTGACATCACAGCTGGACGAGCAAAATCAAATGCCCGCCTAGTTGTAATGCCAGGCCAGACATATCAAGCGGCGATTGGTAAATGTGTATGTTTACTAAATTGCAAACTCTGTCAGCAGATTCGGCAGTCGGCACATGTCGGCATAGTATGTACCCAGCCTTACTTTAGTTCTGTAATACTCAATCTCTGAAACATTTTTATGGCCAATAATTTGTTTATTTTATTTTTTTGAAAGACCAAGATGATAAACATTTTGTATTGTAGTAGATCAGAATTTTATATGGGTACTGATGCTGGATTTGATAGGAGACGTGGAACAAATCTCAGCGCTAAACCCGATTAAAAGGTATTAATGGCCTTTACGCTTTACACTCCGAATTAATTGCATCTCAGCTGCTTTTTCGGAACATAAAACATTTTTGTCTATTTCTTTGTATTATTTTGTAATACTTTTCATCAGTTCATAATAAGTAGATGTATTGTGGGATTAGATAACAGCCGTGTTCTACTGCTGCTTCATCGAAGTTAACAGCTTCTCTAGTTTTGCATGAATGTCCCTTCATCTTTTATTTAATGATGATGAATATTTGTGATTTAAGTAATACTGCACCATCTTCCACACCATTTGCTCAGATGAATACACATCATGGGAAAGCCTACAGTATGTCATTTTAATTGCTTATATTAGTTGTCACCATGCACTGTACAATCAGCAGTTTTGTTGTAGACCATTACTCCTTATCTGTTGTCTCTAACGTCTGATTAAAATTAAAGATTACAAGTACTCAAAAGAATGTTTTTCATCTTCCTAAAGAAATAAATAAAATAAACAAGCAAATCAATTAAATGGTTTTGTGTACCTTACGGTTAATCCGTGCGGGTAGTGACATCATGATCTACATTTACTGTTCCTGCCAATATAAATACTCTATGGTGTCAATTCAATCCCCATGTGGTCCGATCTCACCCATCGGGTTGTGAACAGAAATCTAGTTGTCAGGTAATACCGTGAGTGCGGTATACAGCCATACTTATTCGTGCCATGAGTGAACATGTAGCTACAGTAGTTGGATTGAGACCTACAGTAAGAGAAGGCCACCTTTACTAGTGAAATAGACAGGGCCTTAATGATACAGTTCTCTGCAGGGGGCAGTGCCATAATGAATTTCATCATCAAATTCCTGCCCATCCCAAATATTGCCATGGAGTGCCTTGATCTAGTGCCTTGATCTAGTATTCACCAGACTATGCTCCATCTCTGAACTCACTAACACTCCTTTCCCCCTCTCAGATCACAACCTTATCACCTGCATGTTCTCCTCTGTTATTTCAAACCCTGTGTTGCTGAAGTCCTCCAATCTTCCTCAAACCTACAGAAATATTAACACAATTAATCTTCAAGAACTTTCCACTTCACTCCAACAACTGCTTTCACTTATTTCTGCATTCACCTCTCCTGAAATGGCTGTATCACACCTTAATGAGACTCTAGAACTAGCCCTTGATGAAGTGGCTCCAGCTACCCATCACACTCCACGTAGGCCTAGATGTCAACCATGGCACTTCAAATTAACAAGACAACTACAAAAACTCACACGAAAACTTGAACGTCAGTGGCGTAAAACTCGGATTTCAAGTGACTTCCTCACATATAAGACTGTCTACCATTCTTCTAAAAATGCCCTGGACACTGCCAAACAAACATATTTCCAAACTCTTATCTCTGCTCAAGCCTCTAACCCCAAACGACTCTTTAATACATTTAAATCACTTCTGAATCCTCCCGCACCTACCCCACCCGCCACTATCAAGGCACAGGATCTTGCTTCCTACTTCAAGGAGAAGATTGATAAGATCCAAGATGAAATGGTATGCTCTTCGGCAGCCAGTGACCTGCTCCGTTCTTTACCTGAACCCTCTGGCACTCTTTCTTCATTTGATCCCACAAATGAAGATGAAGTATCATCACTCTTCTCATCCTGCTTCTCTACTACCTCTCCACTTGATCCTTTACCCTCACAAATAAGTAAAGCTCTGTCTCTGGTGCTCATCCCTACCTTAACTAACATCTGTAATCTCTCTCTCTCTACTGGTATTTTTCCTTCACTCTTCAAGCATGCAGTGATTACTCCCATTTAAAAAAAACAAAATTCTGACCCTAATGCTCTCTCAAACTACCGCCCTATCTCTCAGCTCCCTTGTCTCTCTAAGCTACTTGAGAGACTTGCCTACACTCGACTCACACACTTTCTTAACTCATACACTTTGTTGGACCCACTTCAGTCAGGCTTCCGTTCCCAACATTCCACAGAGAAAGCACTGACTAATGTGGTTAATGATTTGGTCACTACGAAGTCTAAAGGCCACTACTCACTACTTATTCTTCTAGATCTATCTGCTGCATTTGACACTGTAGACCACTCTCTTCTCATACAGACACTACAATCCCTAGGTCTTAAAGACACAGCCCTTTCTTGGATACTATCGTACCTATCTAATCGCTCCTTCAGTGTTCGCTTCTCTGAATCTACCTCCTCTTCGCTACCTCTTTCAGTTGGAGTACCGCAAGGCTCAGTCTTGGGTCCTCTGCTTTTCTCTATCTATACCTCATCTCTTGGTAAACTAATCAGCTCTTTTGGTTTTCAGTATCATCTGAACGCAGATGATACTCAAATCTACCTATCCTCCCCTGACTTGTCCCTATCTGTACTGGACCGTGTCACTGAATGCCTTTCTGCCATTTCATCCTGGATGACATCTCGCCACCGCAAACTGAATATTTCAAAGACAGAGTTAATTATATTTCCACCGGCCAATAGTAGGTACCAACCTGATATCTCTATCACTGTTGAAAACTCGACTATCTACCCTACTCCACAAGCTCGCTGCCTAGGTGTCATCCTTGACTCTGATCTGTCCTTTGTTCCCCACATTCAATCTGTCTCAAGATCATGTTACATGCATCTAAAAAACATATCCAAATACGACCATACCTTACACAAGACACTGCTAAAACTCTAATCCACGCTCTCATTATCTCCCGCATTGATTATTGCAATAGTCTCCTAACTGGTCTTCCCAAAACGAGACTCTCACCACTACAATCCATTCTGAATGCAGCGGCGAGGCTTATCTTCCTTGCTAGACGTTCATCGTCTGCAGATCCACTCTGTCAGTCCCTCCATTGGTTACCTGTACTCTACCGCATTCAATATAAAATACTTTTACTCACACACAAGGCCATTAACCAAATTTCACCAACGTACATCACTTCGCTTATCACAAAATATCTCCCAACCCGACCTCTTCGCTCTTCACAAGACCTGCGTCTCTCATCCACACTCATTACTCGCTCCCACTCACGACTGCAGGACTTTCATCGGGCTGCACCCACTCTGTGGAATGCCCTACCGCGCACAATAAGACTCTCCTAGTCTCCAAACCTTCAAGCGTTCCCTGAAAACTCACCTCTTTAGGCAAGCGTATCAAATTCCAGAACCGCCCAGATAACTTTCATAAACCTTCCTATCAAATTGCATCCACTCTGTACAGTCCACACATATTCACACGTCTTCTCATTCTATGCAATAGATAGGCATATGTACACAAGGAAAGGTGCTATTTCCCTATAGATTGTAAGCTTGCGAGCAGGGCCTATTGTTATTGTTATTTCAAATTGTAAAGCGCAATGGAATTTGCTGCGCTATATAAGAAACTGTTAATAAATAAATAAATAAATAAATAAATAAATAAATGGAGTGGTGGCAAAAAAAAGTAGGCAAGCATTTTTTTTGTTCAATTGCTGACAGTACATTTATTTATTAAATACAAAATTTCAACAATCAGCGTGGGTAAACTATATGTACAGTATGACAGATATATTTGGTCTGTATTTGCTCCTTGTCATGCCCACTTAACATGGAAATGACTTGATGTCATGGCGACTCCACCATTGCTGGATGATGCCACAAGTCATGACACTGCACACTGTGGAGCAGGGTAGGACTGGCCCACAGGGGTACGGGGAAACTCCCGGTGGGCCCCACTGCCTGGGGTCCAATCCTCCTCCTCCTCCTCCTCCTCCTCCTCCTCTATGGATCAGGTTCCAGACTGTGTGCACTTCAAATATGCATACATATGTTATCTTATAATGCACAGGACTATGGTGTATTCTCTACAGTGCATTGTCAATATTTATCTGGTACATTATCATGCATCACTAGTAGTAGTTATATATTTATCAAGGGGCCCAGCCTATGCACTCTCTAATTGTTATGCAAACCAATGTAGGGGCTGGCCACACCCCCTCTGGAGACTGGCCACACCCATAAATATGGGCCCTACCACTGCATTCCCCGGTGGGCCCTTCATACCCCAGTCCGACACTGCCGTGGAGCGAGGCCGTGATGGTGTGGGTCACATCCAGAGTCAGACTGGGGCAGGAAGGGCCCACTAGGGAAATGTAGTGGTGTGTGGACAATCTTGTTTAGGTGTGTGGATAGTCTTCAGAGTGGGTGTGGCCAGCTGCCACAGATGCTTGGTTTACTATTAGAGAGTGCATGGTCTGAGCCTCTTGACAAATATTCTAGTGCATGCATGATCATGTACCAATAATGATAACAGCAATACACTGTAGAGAATACACCATAGTCCTGTGCAGTGTAAGCTAACATGTATAATGTTTAATTCAACTGCACCTGGAACCTGATCCATAGAGGAGGAGGTGGGCCACAGACAGTAAAGTGCACAGGGGGTTTCCCCTGTACCCCTGTGGGACAGTCCAAACCAGGTCCCATCCCCAAGATATCTCATTATGGTATGCAAATATACGTCAAAATCTGATCCCAAGCATTTTGGGAAGACTGATCCTGTATGGGTTTCTTTATAGATAAATATCACTTATGTTTTATATAAATTCAGTAGCAGAAGGTTTATATTGAGTAAAGAAAAATATGTTTTTCAACCCATCATCATCAAATAAATTATATTGATAGAATAGCTTTTTAGCAGAATACACATCCAATCAATTGTGTTTGTCCTACAAAATCTTACTGATTTTTAAATCTCACTTCATGTCATTTGCAGCTGTGAATTGTGTACTGTGGTCTCATTTCTGAAATACAGGAGCTTTAATGCTGTAGCCTTGTGATCCACTGAAATGTCTTAAAAGTAGATGAGCACAGACCAGAGTTTTGCAGATTTTATGGATTGTAGTGACTTGTTCCATTCATATAGGTAAACATTGCAGTCATATAAACATGGTAAGGAGATCATAGATGAGGAGGTACAAAAATTCTGAATATGGAATAAAATGTAAAATAAAAAATAAAAAAGAAATTGCAATAGAAGAGAGAGCACTTCCCATTAGAAGTCACTCCACTGCTATAAGGTCAGCCCTATCTGGCATATATGGACGCAGCTGATGCAGTTTTTAAAAACCAGCCTGTTTAGTAGTACCAGGGCTAAGTGCCACCCCCGGACCCAAGCCCGAACCCCATGCCACCGGACCTAAGCGCCATCTCCTTTATTGCTATAGCCACTACTGCTTCTAATACTGCTACTGTTATTGCATTAGCCACTGCTGCTGCTTCTACTACTACTACTACTACTACTACTACTACTACTACTACTACTACTACTACTACTACTGTTATTGCTATAACCACTACTGCTTCTACTACTACTGTTATTACTATAACCACTACTGATTCTACTACTACTAGTACTGTTATTGCTATATCCACTAGTACTACTGCTGCTGCTGCTGCTTCTACTACTGCTACTACTACTACTACTACTACTACTACTACTACTACTACTGTTATTGCTATAGCATCTACTGCTTCTGCTACTACTACTGTTATTGCTATAGCCACTATTATTATTATTTCTACTACTACTACTGTTATTGCTATAGCCACTACTGCTTCTACTACTACTTCTCTTATTGCTATAGCCACTACTGCTTCTACTACGACTACTACTACTACTGTTATTTTATAGCCACCACTACTACTGCTTCTACTACTACTACTACAGCCACCACCACCACCACCACCACCACCACCACCACCACCACCACCACTACTACTACTACTGTTACTACTATAGCCACTACTGCTTCTACTACTACTGTTATTGCTATAGCCACTACTACTGCTTCTACTACTACTACTACTGTTATTGCTACTGTATAGCCACTATTGCTTCTACTACTACTGTTATTGCTATGGCCACTACTGATTCTACTACTACTGTTATTGCTATAGCCCCTACTGCTTCTACTACTACTACTACTACTACTACTACTACTACTACTACTACTACTGTTATTGCTATAGCCACTACTGCTTCTACTGCTACTACTGTTATTGCTATAGTTAGTAATACTGCTTCTAATACTCCTGTTATTGCTATGGCCACTACTGCTTATACTACTACTACTACTACTACTACTACTACTACTACTACTACTACTACTACTACTACTACTGTTATTTCTATAGCAACAACTGCTTCTGCTACTACTATTTCCATAGTCACCACTGCTTCTTCTACTACTAGTATTGCTAAAGCCACTACTGCTTCTATTGCTACTACTGTTATTGCTAAAGCAACTACTGCTTCTATTACTACTACTACTACTACTACTACTACTACTACTACTATTATTGCTCTAGTTACTACTAATGCTTTTACTATTACTTTTATTGCTATAGCCACTACTGCTTCTACTACTACTGTTATTGCTATAGCCACTACTGCATCTACTAGTACTGTTATTGCCATAGCCACTACTGCTTCTTTTTCTACTACTACTGTTATTGCTATAGCCACTACTGCTTCTATTACTACTACTGTTATTGCTATAGCCACTACTGCTTCTATTACTACTACTGTTATTGCTATAGCCACTACTGCTTCTACTACTACTACTCCTACTACTGTTATTGCTATAGTTACTACTACTACTGTTGTTGTTACTACTACTACTACTACTACTACTACTACTACTACTACTACTACTACTACTACTGCTACTACTGTTATTGCTACTGTATAGCCACTACTGCTTCTACTTCTACTACTACTACTGATATTGCTATAGTTACTACTACTGATTCTACTGCTACTACTATTATTGCTATAACCACTACTGCTTCTACTACTAATACTGTTATTGCTATAGCCACTACTACTGCTTCTAATGTTGCTACTGTTATTGTTGTAGCCACTACTGCTTCCATTGCTACTGCAGTTATTGCTATAGCCACTGCTGCTTCTATTGCTACTACTGTTATTGCTATATCCACTACTGCTTATACTACTGCTGTTATTGCTATAGCCATTACTGCTTCTATTGCTACTACAGTTATTGCTATAACCACTACTTAGACTACTACTATGCAATTTCAGGCTGTTTTTGTTTTTTTTGGACAAGAAAATAACTGGGCTAATAAGATACCCTTCATAATATATTTTATTGAACTGTACATTTTTTTCAATCAACAGTTTACATGTTGGTACAAATTATTGATGTAGAGTTTAGCTTTGCACTGAAAGATAATTGCTCACATCATCCAATAAAACTAAAATTATGATTTATTATCATTCAGTGAATGGATATGAAATAATTGTTCACAACATGAAGATGGCTGGAAAATGATGAGGAGAATATAGCTGCCAAACCTGTCTGATCATTATGACCATCACTCATTCACTTCCTTGCTGTAAAATATATGTATGTACTGTATGTGTATGTATGTATATATATATATATATATATATATACATACTGTTGCATAGGTAATGGAAGGTAATAGCATCAAACAAGAGCAGACTTCCAAGTAAAAGACCCTAAACTTGACATCCAATAAATTTCCACACAGTGCACTGTAATTAAGGTTTTTCCCCTTGCAGCCTTATGGTTGAAAATTGACAATTAGCAGCACTAAAGGGGTAAAGTAAAACTGCAATGTCTCAAAAAAGTTAAAAGAAAAATAATAGCAGTTGGGCAGCTCAATTGACATAGTGATTAGCATTCAATTCCAGACTAATGCATTATATGTGTGGAGTTTATATGTTCTCTGTGTGTTTATATGGGTTTCCTCCAGATACTCTGGCTTTTTCTTACACTCCATAAACATCCTGGTTCAGTAGGTTAATTGGCTTTGATAAAATAATATCCCTAGTGTGTTTGTGTGTCCATGTGACAGGAAATGTAGATTGTAAACGCCACTGGACCAGGGACTAATGTGAATTACTGAAATATTTACTGTAAAGCCCTGCAGAATATGGGTGCACTTTATAAATAACTGTTAATAAAATTATGTTAGTGTAGCTCTATATATATTTTAGTATAGAAATAAACTAACGTGTTTGTTATAAACTCACTTGATGCATCAATTGCAGTATGTAAATCATTGCATTATAAATTCAGAAATACAACTTAAAAATGATGCAAAATTTGCACTTGACTTTTTTTGTCTTGATAACTGCAAAAGTTAAGTAGAAAAATTAACTAAAAAGTAGCACACTCAATATAAACAGAAATATGAAACAGCACCACCCTGTGGCTGAGAGCCACAGGGTGGAATAAATGTTTTGCCATTTCATCTATGTTTTTCGATATACTACATTTCAGCAAAGAGCACACTGTACTTGCTTTTACATTTTGAAACCTGCAAATATAGATAGTGAAACTTTCCATATAGAGATAGAGATAATGTTTGTTGGGGAAAAATGTACACTAATTGAAATGGCTCTTAACAATATGGGATTTGTTTTTTCGTGACATTACCAGCCATGTTAAAAGGTCACGCAATGTCATCGACTTTTCATGTGGCTGGCTTGATATAGTTCTGCAATCCTAAAGCACCCATCTGCTGTCATTTCCCTGAGCATCTGTTTCTGTTATTTAGAGTATCGGCATACCTTGCCAAAAGCATTCAAAGAAAGTATGTGCGAGTAAAGCAGCGCCATTGCGGGAATATTACTGTTTTACAGTAATATATCTCTAAGGCACAAATACACAAATTGAAATGCCACGTTCTGGCTTTGCAGAAAAGTCCTAAGCTTCCCTAGGCTGTGGGTTACTGCTGGCATTGCTCTTTTGTCACAGAACAGATTCTCTTTATATCAGAAATGCCATTATTTATTACTACATGTGCCTATGGTGTTTTGTTTGCTAGACCTCTTCCAGACGGCAACCTCCCCTTTTGTTTTTCCTGTAATAACTAGCCACGCATAGCATTCTAGAATATGACCTGACACAGATGCAAAAACAGCTGAATTGTTTCTCAGGCTGCAGAATAGTTTTCAAGCTACTGGGTCTATTCAGAGCATATTAAGGACAAAATGTATGTAGGGTGAGTTTTCACTTTGTATATTTTTCATCGTTCGCTGAAAGATACTGTACTGAGTGGATCATTGTGCACAAAGCCCAATTTCATAACACTGGGCCTGATTTAACGATATACATCAAGTCGATGTTAAACCGCATCTCCGATGGATTGAGATCGGCACATGTGCATATACCGCACTGGGCATGTGCAGATCTTTTTCTGTGACGTTGCTCAGAGTACCCTGATTGATAAGCTGTGGCAGTTTGGAGGTGGGAGCAGTGACGCCGAAAGGAGTGGGAGTAGGTACTAATTACCCGGGCCCTGAATCTCCGGGTAAGCTAACGAGCCCTATAAAAGAAATCTACTTACTTAATATCCAAAATGCACTAACCAGGGTATGTTGGGGAGATGCAATAAATTTGATGGCTGTTGGAATCCCATTGTCAGGATACCGACGCCGGAATCCCGACAGCCAAAACTGCCGCCGCCCGGAATCCTGGCGCACAGGGGCTATTCCCACTTGTGGGTGTCGACAACACCTACAGAGTGAGAAGAGAACCTGTGGCAAGCGCAGTAAGCCACAGAGCCTGCAATGGAACTCTTTATGCTTGCCCAGCTGTCGGCACTCTGGTGGGCGGAATGCCACTGACAGGATCTTGACAGTCGGCATCCCGTCCACCGGTTAATAGTATGTAACCCATGTTGGGGTTCCATGGGATGGTGGTAGTAGTAGTAGTAAAATTATTATAATTTATCAAGAAAAACTTTTAAAGTAGCAAAATATTTAAAGTTGTACATAACAGTGCTGAGACTCGGTACTGGCCATATGAATTATGGTTTACTGGATTAAGTAAAGTGAAATCATTTCCCAGATAACTACTGTAGGTTATCATGGAAAACAGTAAAATTATTGATGGAGTAATCACCTTTGACAAGTTTAGTTTCTTTGGTGGAGATTTATCAAAGTTTGCAAAGATTCAAGAGCTTATAAACAAAGGAAGAGATATAATGTACCAATACCAATGGAACGCTCAAAGAAATACATTATTATTATTGTTATTATTATCCTTTATTTATATGGCCCACATGGGATCCGTAGCTCCAAATTACAGAGTAAACAAATAAGCAAAACATGAAGACAGTGACTAACAGCTCAATACAATATAGGACAAGTACAGGGTATATAAACATGGCTGCGTCAGTAAAGTGTACTGAAATAAGTATCAGGATGGCAGAAAACCAAAGGATTTGGTGCCATCAAAGGGAGTATTGAAAAGAAGATAAGTTAAGTAAGAGACATAAAAGCACATGAGGGAAGAGGACCCTGCTCGTGAGAGCTTACATTCTAAAGGGGACACAGACAGCGGTGACACAGATGGGGTAGAAAGTGAGCGTGGGCCACAGAAGGCTTAGGATGAGAGATGGCTGGGTTTGGTGAAGAAGTGTGTCTTGAGAGGCCATTTTCAGTCCCTGATATACATGCCTCTGAAGCAGTCGAGATAAAGTGGAGAGAAATAAAGTAGCATCCAATTAGCTTCTGACATGTCACAGGCTGTGTTTACAAAATGACAGAAGCTCATTGGTTGCTACTTTATCTTTCTCCACTTTAGCTGACGATAAACTTTGATAAATCTCTCTCTTTGCAAGAAAAGCTCTACAACACCTTATGGTGTTGGGCCTAATACATGTTTGCAAGGAATTACACAGCCACAAGGAAGCAGCTTTGCAATGCCGTATAATTAAAATGTAAATGCAGCAGGAGGCATCTGTAGGAGATAGATGCATCCTACATGCATTTGCGAGATCTAAGTGCTGCGTCTGCGGACGAAGCCTCAGATCACCATTGTGACCATCAGTTGTGATTGACAATGTTTTTTTAGTCACCGGTCAGTCTGCATAAGCAGAAGCTTACTCAGGCTGGACGCTGGATCCGGACATCCGGTGTGACATGAACACTGGAATAGTGTTTGAGGGCAGGTATGTTTGTCCCAGGTTCTTGTCTTACATGTTTTAGAAATGTAAACTTCTAGGAAAATGTTTTGTTTTGTTAAAACCTTTTCAGTTTGCTTGAAAAGCTGGATAAGGGCCCTGAGAGAGAGAGGGCAAGTTGCAGACATTGGGCCCAGTTGGGATCTTTGGCCTCACAGAGGGCTAATCAGGGCTTTCAGCGGTGCAAGAGCCTTATAGGGCTGCTAGCCTGATTAGTGTGGGCAGATACCTGGGAAGACTGCAGAATCTCTGTGAGAGAAATACGCTTCCTTATACAAGTGAGCAATACAGTATTGACTGGAAAACTCTGTGTTTTGTTTAGAGACAGTTAGGAACGTCTTGTGTTTTGTTAGTCCCGGACAGGCAAGGCATTTTCTTTTGATGTTTGTTTTATTTTCTGTTTAATAAAACTGGTTGTGGCCAGTTGCACCATAAAAACTGGACTTGTATGATTTCTCAGCTGCTGCTTGCTGCCATATACCCCAGGAAATGGCATCCGGTTCCCCTACAGTGTTACACCGGGTCCAGTAAGTTTGCACTTGACAATGCAGACCATGGACCCATCGCGCATAGGAAATGGGGGCAACACAACCCTGTTTTGTCGAATGGGCACCAGGTGCCACCCCTGCTCCGCACCTTACAGGGGCTGTCAGCGAAATTGTAAGACCTGTTCTCCAGATGCGCAGAGCGGGCCTTGCATCTGTGCAGATCCTACACCATTGAATTTGTACGTAGACCATTAGGTTATGTATAAATGTGAATTAGGCCCATCATACAGTATATATAAAGATTTTTTGTAATATTCCTTTAAGGTGTTGTCCATAAGTTATAGATACTTTACAGCAATAAAGCAGTTGCATTTACACTATCATAGGTTTATTCACTGAAACACAAAATGTGCAACACAACAATATATTATAAAATACCTAAACTAAATTATCCCAAAGTCCTTTAAATGTAATAAAATCATTGTAATAATGAGATAATACTAAATATAGCAAATTGTGTTTTTGTCACTTTCCCCGGCCTTATTAATTTATTAACAACAAATGCCATAGGGAGGTAAACTGATGGGAATTTGGACTAAGAGCTGGACACGGTGTTTTCATTATGCCATTGTTCCTGTCTGTAATGCAGGTATTATTTGTGACAAACTGTGTGAAAGCTATCTACCAATGTGAAATGAAGATTGCACAGCTTGTTAGCTTCCTACAGTCCCCAGCCGCAGTCCATGCTCTCTATCAATTCCTCAATGATTGTTCCTCATACTAAGGACTTCGCAATCTTAGCAGAATATAAATAAAAGATGAAAATCCCAAAAGGGAATTATTGTCCTCATCTTTTCAGAAAATTTAAAGCGTAAAATTCTAATTGTGGCTAAATTCCTTGTGGAATGGCCATCATCAGTATGGTATTATGGAAAAATAAAGGAACATTTGAATAGTTAAAATTCTCACAAGACATTGGAACGACTAGCGTTCCTGCATTGGTTTAGGTAATTTTAGTATTATTGCTATTTACCAAAATACTGAACACAGGAGTTATTAGAGATTAGTGTTTGGGAGCTTGAACTTCCCTCCTTGGCAGAGGGGCGGATTTATGGGTCAGGCTGCCCCTAGGCACATTATTGGCCAAAATCACATCATTGCCCGCTGCAGTTTGGTGACCGGACCAGATGCCTCAAGACCACCAAAGCAGCCTCAGCCTCAGTGCCTCACCCTACTACTAACTCTTTAATCACAATTTGCTGCCCATTGCCCCATCCCCGTCATTTGCAAAATAAATGATAAAAAATAAGTTGTAATGATGAAATAAAAAAAATCACCTGGCCCTTATCAGCCTGATGTGCCGCCCCCCAGCAAATGCCACCCCTATGCATGT
Source organism: Pseudophryne corroboree (assembly GCF_028390025.1). Taxonomy (NCBI): domain Eukaryota; kingdom Metazoa; phylum Chordata; class Amphibia; order Anura; family Myobatrachidae; genus Pseudophryne; species Pseudophryne corroboree. The sequence goes on from NC_086447.1 coordinate 856,255,236, forward strand.
GCCTAGTGGGAATACGCCACTGGCTGTGATCATGTGCCGTACGAACCCAAGGCTCAGATTCTGGATGCTTCTTCTTTTGCTACTGTGTTAAGCAACTGGCAAAAGAAATGTCAATAGACTGCATTTTATGGGATATGCTTTCCCGGCATTCCTGCAAGGATAAATTAAAAAATGTATTATTATTATGAATAGTGAAGATAACATATGTTACTTAACTGAGCAAAACTGCAGCGAATATTAGATAGGTCATTGAGAATGATAATCACAGGTAATATAACAATCTACATCTGATGCTGGGTGCCATGCAATAATTACAGCAACTCATGCATCATTCAGAAGTTATTGATACAATAATATTGTTGTACTGCTTTGGTGCACTACCTTTAATATCCACTGGGGGCATCAATGTTATTTGAATTTATAGCTAGGTTTTGTAGCCCAAATTGGCAGTTAGCCCAACAACTCTCATTACAAAAGACCATTATGTTTTTATATTAAATATAGAAAAAATATTGAGGATATTGTAATGCACCGGTAGTACACAACTTGTATTCAACCGGGGTTCTCATTTGGAACTTGTTGACAAGCTCCTGGACAACAGCTATCGAATGTTGGATCCAACAGTTTTCTATAATACATTAGGTAAAACATAAGCACACAGATACATAGTAATATTATCTTGACTCTACCATTTTACTCTGGCGCTAAGCATCCTGTAGGCAGTGTGATTCTTGGAGGAATTAACCCACAGAAAATGTCCCTTTCCCACACTTCAGTATCTTACACAGAACAACACAGAACAAAACAGCAATACCAGCAGTCATGCACTGACATGCAGTGTCGGACTGGGGCATGTAGGGCCCACCGGGGCAATGCAGTGGTAGGGGCCCATGTTAGGGGTGTGGCCAGTCTGCAGAGAGGGTGTGGCCTGCACCTCATTGGTTTGACTCACCATTAGAGAGTGCAACATCTGGGCCCCTTCATAAATATATACAGTAAATTCAGCTGCTGCATGCATGATAGTGTACCAGATTAATAACAGATTAATAACAGCAATGCACTGTAGAAAATACACAATAGTCCAGTATAAGGTAACATATGTATAATGTATAATTCAGTCTGGAACCTGATCCTTAGAGCAGGAGGTGGGCCCCCAGGCAGTGGGGCCTACCGATGGATGCTCCTGTAACCCTGTGGGCCAGTACAAGGCTGTAGACATGTGTATTGCTGCCTGGATCAACCAATATTGTATATAATGATACAGTATTACTGTATACGATAACTGTCACGGCTCTTGTTTATTAAGATACTACTATGTAGGAATCCATTTTTGTCTAACAGTAGACTATTTTGTACCTGATGTTTGCGTCTCTTGTTTATTAAGATATTACTATGTAGGAATCCTTTTTTTTTTTTTTTTGCAGAGGTTAATATATCATCATTTCAAACATACATGAGAATGATACTAATTCTGTTTAAAACTAGATCTGTTGTGCCTTTTTATGTCACTCAACGGTCGCCAGTCTCTGAACCCTTTGACTTTATATAGACAACAATTTGTTTGAACGAAAAATAAATAACATTTTAGCAATGAGAGAGTTTTGAAATGAAAGAAGTGCTCTTTTGGAGAATCCACATAGCAAATCCTCCGTTCTGACCTTCCAATAATAGGGGAAGATAAAGTTGATTGACTGCGTTTGTCCGTCAAACAAAAGGATTCAATTCAACAGTTTGACCTTTTTCTGCCTTTTGTGGTATCCCCTTAACACTTGGTGTTATTAGTTTACTATAAAGGGATCTGTCTTGGAGTAACTGAAAAACTAGACTGCTAGTGCTTCTTCAGTCTGACTCCGAACATAAGTATTTTGATGAAGCTTATTTTTTTTAGAAACTACAATAAGACAGCTGTACAAGTGAGACAGTTATACAGATTGGATTTGATGGCACATATAAAAGTAGTTCTTGAAATCTAGGCATTTACCCATCTGAAAAATACACATTTTACAGTCACATCATCCAGAAGTAAAGTCTTACATTATATTATTATTAATTCTTATTCTTATTATTATCCTTTATTTATAGAACACCAACATACATTTTTACAAAACTGTACAGAAAATATTTAATCATTCCAACCAGTCCCTGACCCCATGTTGTTTACAGTCTAAGGGGAGATTTATCAGATCCTGGAAAGAGATAAAGTGGTACCAACCAATCAGCTTCTGTCTTTTGTCAAAAGCACAACCTGTGAAAGGAAAATTAGAAACTGTTTTGGTGGTACTTTGGGTAAGATTTATCAAAGCTTGGATATCGATAAATTGGAGAGATATAAAGTACCAACCAATCATGTCCTTACTACCACGTTATAGGCTGTGTTTGAAAAAAAAGTCAGGAGCTGATTAGTTAATACTTTACCTCTCTCCATTTTGTCTCTCTCCTGGCATTGATTAAACTCTGCCTAAGTGGTCTATTTAAGATATGGAGCAATGCCCTAAATCCACCAAAGATATGACTTCTCCCTATTTAGGGAGGCCTCAGTCTATGTATATCGATAGTCGGCTATAGCCTTCATCAGTTTTCTCCAGCCTTAGCTTTATTATGCAAAGGCTGGAGGAAACTGAAGAAAGGTAAGGTGTGGGAAGGTAGCGCAGTAATGTGGTGTGGGAAGGTAGCGCAGTACAGTGGTTTGGCAGGTAATGTGGTGTGGGAAGGTAGCGCAGTACAGTGGTGTTGGAAGGTAGCGCATTTCAGTGGTGTGGGAAGGTAGCGCATTACAGTGGTTTGGAAGGTAGCACAGTACGGTGGTGTGGAAGGTAGCGCAGTAATGCGGTGTGGGAAGGTAGCGAGGTACAGTGGTGTGGGAAGGTAGCACAGTACGGTGGTGTGGAAGGTAGAGCAGTAATGCAGTGTGGGAAGGTAGCGCATAACAGTGGTGTGGGAAGGTAGAGCAGTAAGGTGTGGGAAGGTAGCTCAGTAATGTGGTGTGAGAAGGTAGCGCAGTACAGTGGTGTGGAAAGGTAGCGCAGTACGGTGGTGTGGAAGGTAGAGCAGTAATGCGGTGTGGGAAGGTAGTACAGTACAGTGGTGTGGGAAGGTAGCACAGTACGGTGGTATGGAAGGTAGAGCAGTAATGCGGTGTGGGAAGGTAGCGCATTACAGTGGTGTGGGAAGGTAGAGCAGTAAGGTGTGGGAAGGTAGCTCAGTAATGTGGTGTGAGAAGGTAGCACAGTACAGTGGTGTGGGAAGGTAGCGCAGTACGGTGGTGTGGAAGGTAGAGCATTAATGCGGTGTGGGAAGGTAGCACATTACAGTGGTGTGGGAAGGTAGAGCAGTAAGGTGTGGGAAGGTAGCTCAGTAATGTGGTGTGAGAAGGTAGCGCAGTACAGTGGTGTGGAAAGATAGCGCAGTACGGTGGTGTGGAAGGTAGAGCAGTAATGCGGTGTGGGAAGGTAGTACAGTACAGTGGTGTGGGAAGGTAGTACAGTATGGTGGTATGGAAGGTAGAGCAGTAATGCGGTGTGGGAAGGTAGCGCATTACAGTGGTGTGGGAAGGTAGAGCAGTAAGGTGTGGGAAGGTAGCTCAGTAATGTGGTGTGAGAAGGTAGCACAGTACAGTGGTGTGGGAACGTAGCACAGTACGGTGGTGTGGAAGGTAGAGCATTAATGCGGTGTGGGAAGGTAGCACAGTACAGTGGTGTGGGAAGGTAGCACAGTACGGTGGTGTGGAAGGTAGAGCATTAATGCGGTGTGGGAAGGTATTACAGTATGGTGGTGTGGAAGGTAGAGCAGTAATGCGGTGTGGTAAGGTAGCACATTACAGTGGTGTGCGAAGGTACAGCAGTAAGGTGTGGGAAGGTAGCTCAGTAATGTGGTGTGGGAAGGTAGCGGGAATTTAGTCTGGAGAGGTAGTGCAGTGAAATAGTGTGGAGATGAAGTATGGGGAGGTAGCGTTGTGATATACTGCAGGGATGTAGTACAGTGATGTAGTGTGAATAAGTATCATAGTGATATAGTGTGGATATGTAGTGTGAGGAAGTAGCACAGTGATGTAATGTGGGGAGGTAGCATAGTGATCTAGTCTAGGAAGGTAGCTTAGTGATATAGTGTGGGGAGGTATGTGGGGAGGCAGTGCAGTGATATTGTCACCAGACCCCCTCTTTCCACCCAAGAGAACTTCTCTACGGCGCTGATCACACTACCTGCAACGGCGCATAATAGGCCCTTCCTACATCTCACCTCCAGGCCCATGTGCACCTTAATCTGGCACTGTACATGACTGACCCTTTAAAAAAACGTCAGAGTTCGCCCGGCATGTCGCATGACCGCCGAACTTGGACTTCATTAGATCCTGCCGTTTGTATGCTTTTAATGTTTATATTTAACCTTAAAAAAAATAAACGGAATATCTTAATTCTATAGGAATACAAACTAATAATATAGGTATTTGTAATGTACTACTGAATCATGAGACACATGGGATAATGTGTTTGTCGAGTGTAAATCCGGACATTTTTCCTTATTTTCTTCCTTCAAATTCTGTGGTGGGCAAGAGAATGAACTGTTTGTAATTCCATCAAAGTACTCAATGCCACAAACACAATTCATGACAAAACTTTGACCTGTGTTTTATTTTACCTCCTTGCATTCCCACAGCCGAGATGATTTCTACTTGACAACAAATAGATGTCTTCAATTAAGCTTTATGCTCATCATTTGTTCACGTTTATATCACTAGTGACAGGCATGTATATTGGCAAATATCTAGCACAGAAAACTTTTGTAGAGCCGAATATCACAGAAGATATTTTATATGGAAGATGATAGCATACAGATAGTTTAATTTGAACATTGTATTGCCTCTTCGCATTTTAGTGTAGTACATTCATTTGATGGATAATGTAATACAAAACAAGATCCCCTTGAAAGATATAGTTTATTAGGATTAATTTTGCAAGTAAATCCATGTTAATCCAGAGAGACAGATGCAGTGAAATAATATCTGATGCTACTGCTCCACTCGGGGACACTCTATTTCCCCTACTGCACTTTATTGTTATAAAAACGAATAAAGGCTGTAGAAATGTTCCTTAGATTTGGTATTACAGACAAACAAAACGCTTCAAAATAACTACACCAAAGTGCTATACGAGAACAAAGCTGGACGATCATTGGTAGCAACACGTTTTATTGCCCTGTAGTTTTAAAAGGACTTAAACATCCATTTTCAGTGTTGACAATGTCTAAAAGGATAACATGAATGTAAGGTTGGTTAATTTAGCTTTTACGACCTCTCTAAACAGGTTTACACTTAGAAATATAAAAACACAATAGCTTCTCTGGAACAGTGGGATCCTAGATTTTTTTTGGAGCGGCATAATAAAACCATTTAAAAATAATAGCCTCAATAAATCATCCTTTTCTATAGTTCCATATGCATGCTAAGGTATGTATGAAGCTATTGGAAAGCTACAGATTGCTGGCTCTTTCAAGTTGTAAATTAATATTGCTTTATTTTTTAACCAGCTGCCATTTAATTCAAAACAGACGCAGCATTACATAGGGGGGTGAGTTGGTGTCATGAGAAATTTGGTCAATTTTGACACCTTAATATTTAATTATTTTCACCATTAACATCAGGAATACACTTTACCACTGCATTTGTGTCATAGACATAATGAGACTAGCTGCCATATACCCCTCTGGGATAGAGACTAACTGCCCTACACATCCCCAGGGCTATAGACTACCTACCCCTACTCCCCCACCCAGGACACAGACTACTTACCACCAGGTACATAGACTACCTAACTCTACCCCCCCACTCAGGACATAGACTGCTTACCCCCAAGGACACAGACTACCTACCCCAACTCCTCACCCAGGACATAGACTATCCACCTTATCTACCCCATGAGACACAGATTACCTGCTCTACAAACCCCCCAGAATGTACACTTCCTGCTCTACCCATCCTACCCACATCTCAGCCGGCTTTCAGGGAAGAGAAAGCTTAATTTTAAGTCCAAGATGTGAAACTGCTGTATTCTGATGCAGCAGTTTCACATCCACAATCTTGGATTCAAAAAGATGTTGTCTTTTCACTGGAAACTGGCTGACATGGAGGAAGGAGACACTTTAGGAAGGGTTTGGGCTGCCTAAAGGGTGTGCGAGCAAACACCCTGCATACTCTGTGCACATGCCTATGATTTGTGTGTTTGCTTTATTACCAAATACAACTCCAAATGCATACAATGGGACTAATGGCTTTCTATTCAAGAATTAAGCTCTTTTAAAAGTGCATATACAGGTAGAAAAATTTTAATTGCAATATACATTAAGCACTACGCCAGTAGCGTATGTTGCCATGTCTACATCAGAAATATATGCAGCCACTTATACACACAAACAGGCCATATGCATTTGCAAAACTGAGGAAAGCATAAGGGGCAGGGGGCCTTGTCATGGACAGAGCAGAGGTCACTGCATTCCTGTCCACACCAAGGTACATGCCCTTTGTTCTCCACACCACACAGGACATTGTGCTTGAACCCCTGTTACCAACTGCCTCCCCCTGTCGCTCACTGCATCTTCCTATCACCCTCTCCCTGTCACCCACTGCCCTTGTCACCCTCTGCCTCGCCCTGCATTCTATTGTCATGCTCTGCCTCACCTTGCCTTCCGTTGGCACCCTCTGCCCCCTCCTGCCTTACACTGTCACCCTCTGCCTTTCCCTGTCACCCACTGCTGTGTAGCATATTGTAAAGTTGGGTTGTGTTGGACGAGGGGGGACCCAAATTATATTTTTGTACCTAGGCCCACCACTCACAAGTTCAGCCACTGTCTATAACTATGGATTTTCAATTTGCAAATTACCTGTAACAAATAGTATATACTATACAGTATATTTAATTTACAGCTATTTCTTGTAGGTTTGTTTTTAAAGGCATATTTGATACTTAATCAGAAATATTTTAAAAATAAAAAAAATAAAATATTATTGTTATACTGACACTCACCCCTGCATATGCCTAAGTGTCATGTGGAGCATTAAAATTAGCAGAATACAAGACACTGTGAAAGGGTTCAAAGTAATCATAGTAGTAGTTAGCGTAGGAGCAAGAGGCTCTTTTGAGCTCGCCCCACTGCCGGCATTCCGGCGGTCGGGATCCCAGAGCCGGTATGTTGGACGCTGGGATCCCAAGCACCAGCAAGTCATACCACACCTGTTACTGTGTATATTGCATGATATTGTACAACCAGAGGTGTAGCAAGGTGTCATGGTGCCTGGAGCAAAGTATGTTTCGGCACCTTCCTCCCCTGTTCTGAACTGGGGCGTAGCCACTAGGGCCGACTATAGACCTCGTGGCATCCAGGGCAAAAGTTTCCAAAAGGGAGGGAGGTAGAGAGCTGACGCATCTCATGCTCTCAGCTGTCAGTGACTGACATCTGCAGCTGCGAGCTGCATGCAGACAGGAAGAGGTTCCGGCAGAGTCGAGCTGCGGCGCCTTGTACTGTCTTGGGCGCCTGTAGCTCGAGTTCCACCGGAACCGCCCTCCCTATGCCCCTGCGTACAACATACAATGCAATAAATTAAGCACACATGATTTGATAATTATTAGTTATTTTTCTGGGGATAATAAGTGCCCTATTCATCATATCTCCTGTATCCTACTAATGGGGGCATACTGGGTTAATAATGATAAGAATTCTCCACCAGACATAAAATAATGTAGGGATAGTGTTGTGTATTGTGTAGTATAGTCTAAATCCTCAACTCTGTCTTTTAATAATATAACATTATTTCCAATGTTCTCTCTTCAATGTAGCTATGTTTTTTGCAGTAGAATTGCTTCTGTAGCCGGCTACACACTAAACAATATGCTCCATGAGTGATATAGTCAGTGTTTTCCCTTGAACTCCTGGGCAAACGATATAGTGCATACACACTGAATGATATCGCTAACGATATCGCTCGGTGACATCACCCAGCCACCACCCTGAACATGCAGTTTTGGACAGTGCAGTCTGGGGCATGTAGGGCCCACCGGGGGAATGCAGTGGCAGGGGCCCATGTGTAGGGGTGTGGCCAGTCTGCAGAGGGGGTGGGGTCTGCCACCTGATTGGTTTGACTAACCATTAGAGAGTGCAATATCTGGGCCCCTTCATAAATATATACAGTAAATTAAGATGTTGCATGCATGATAATGTATCAGATTAACAGCAATGGACTGCAGAAAATAAACCATAGTCCAGTATAAGGTAACATATGTATAATGTATAATTCAAGTGCACAATCTGGAATCTGATCCTTAGAGGAGGGGTTGGGCCCCCAGGCAGTGGGGCCCACCTGTGGTTTCCCCTGTACCCATGTGGGCCGGTCCAAGCCTGGTTTTGGACAATATAGCCAAAATTGACCTGCATGTACAGACGACAGAACACCTCACTAACAACCGGCGGGAGCGCGCATCTTTAGCGATATTGTGCATACACACTGGACGATATTACAAACGATATCGCTCAGAAAGGTCAAAGTGAGCGACATAATTTCAAATATCGCCTAGTGTGTACCCAGCTTAAGTTACTGTAGTATTCAATTTTTTATTGAATCATAAGCAAGATATTATAAATAGTATTGGTTCTTAGGTGGAGATGTATGTTTCAATAGCCTCTGATTATCTTTATGCAGGGACAACATCAATTTTCTGTTGCCACTTTTCTATTGGATTGGCGCAACTTAGCCAGAAAATACTGTCGGATATAAAAAATAAATCGTAAACATACACAAGTATAAAAAGTAAAAAAATATATAATTAATGTATATATTTTATTTTTAACCCTATCTGAAAAAATATTACTTTAAATATATAAGGCCATTTTCAATGAATATCCTCTGCGGTAGTGAAAAAAGGACATTTGCCCCCGCTGTCCTAGTTTAGTTGGCTTTCCTTGTCTGGTTAAACTATTGCCATGGAATTTTGGTGAATCGCTACACCAGCGGGGGATACTGCAGGCGATAGCACAGATGTAGCTCTTGATAGGGTGTTTTATCCATGGAGATTGGACTTTTCTCACTTTCATAAATAGGCCCAAATGAAAAACTCCCAAAGGTACACCTTAAAATGAAGGCATAACACCCTCCCCCTGTCCTCTGCCTTGTCTGACTTCTCTTCTTTAATACACTTCTCATCTTTAATATGTTCCTATGGAAGCAGGGGAGCACTTGCCAACACTTTAGCTGGGATCCTGCAGCAATCAACCACATGCCCATATTTTTTTAAAGCATTCTATTGATTTCTGCATTCAGAATGTACATTATATGCACATTCTAATAGTTATTAAACCTACTAAAAACATATAGGGCCGGATGTACTTGAAAAGTGATGATAAAGTACCAGCCTATCAGTTCCTAACTGCCATGTTACAGTCTGTGTTTGAAAAATGACAGTTAGGAGCTGATTGGCTGGTATTTTATCATTGTGCAATTTATCACTTTTCAAGGCTTAGTGCATCTGGCCCTTTGTCACACACAAGCCAAACAAAAATGAGTTCAAGACTTCATATATATTGTATCATTCTAAACAAAACCACAATATTGCTTGTAAATTTCAAACAAGAAAAATCCTGGAAAGAATGTATCACATAAATTACCCTTATCATTGACAGTGTCCCCCATGAAGCTATGTTGTAAGTCTGTTGCTCTATTGTTCTTTTATACCAATAACATGTTTATAAGTGCTGTGACTCAGTAACAAGCTTACATTGCTACAGTGCTTGTTCTTTATCCTGTGCTTCTTGTCTGCTCTCCCACTTGTCATTTGGTCTATTTCCTGACTGTCCCTTTCTGATTGTGGCCCTGGTTTTCGGTTGATTGTCTGAAAATGTGAACAATCTGAATATGGTGCCCATGTCAAAAAAATTTACTTTTAATTTGTGTTATATTCCTTGTCCCTGGTCCTTCCTGTTTCAACAGCTGCTTAGCAGTATGAAGCTAGGGGCTGCAGCCAGTAGCTGTCTTGCCATGAAGTCAATCAACTCTATTCATTGGTCCATGCTAAAGACCAGGCTTCCTCATTTACTGTAGCTAACCCAGTGTCAACCGCAAGCAGTGGATCCACGCCCAAAGTCTGTACTAACACAGACTATATTTGACCTTTTGCTCCTTTTTATATATAATGATCAGTTCCATATAGGAAAAGTCCTGAAATAAGTTCTAGAAATGGGATCGATATGAGATCCCGCTGGCCGGGATGCGGAACGTCAGGATCCCGACATCGGCATCCGGAGTGGCGGATTGCTAGTAGGGGGGCGAGTGCATGCTATGGGCACATGTTCGATTCTCCCTGTATGGGTGTTGTGGACACCCATAGAGGGGGAATCACCTACCTCGCAGATATACTGGCGGTAGTATGGTGGCCCTGTGGAGATCCATGCTTCGGTTTTGTGACAGCCGGGATCCAGAGTATCGGTATGCTGACTGCATACCCTAGAAACACAGATGATTGATCTGAGGTGGCATTTCCTTTGTTGTCTTCTACACATATGTCAGGTATGACTTTACAATTCAGAAGAAACTTTGTTCTAACTTTCATGCAGCAAAACTATCCAAACATCTTTATAGCAATCTGTCAGATATGACAGATGTGTGTCTGCTTCCATGTGGCTTTGTTAGTTGAAAACCAGCTTGACTGTTAACAAGTCTTAGATCAATGACAGCAGAACAGACTTTGCAGTACTAAATTAGTAATATACACAATGAGTGATAGAGAATAAAATACATTTTAGAAAAAAACATGTAGTAGCATATTTATTATTCAGTTCTGCCCTTAAAATATGTGGAACTGCTGTTTTCACATGTGTAGGTAAAGATTTAAGTAACCCTTAAAGGTACAGTACCAATACAGAAAGCATCAGGTTGGGTACATGGATACCGAAAGTCAAGATGATGGCGGTCAGAATCACATTTTCATAAGTGGACTATGACTTGAGCAGATTGGTTGGTATTTTATGTCTCTCCACTTTATCTCACGTCAAGCTTTGATAAATCTACCCCCATAGTTCCCAATTGCAGTACAGTTAGTTCTGTTCCCAAAGATTTTAAGTCCTAAAATATACATGAACTCCTAACAATTAACTAGGAGTAATAACCTTGAGCAGGTATTTTACATGTTTTAAAAAGCCTTGTTTCAAAGATTTCCAAACAGTCTTTACATTTTGTATAGTTGAAAGTGTGTGCTTTCAAATAAGGTATACTTGTGTCTATACTGCTAGAGTACTGTTAGAGCCCTTTTAAAGTAGGACCCTAATTGAGCGATGCTCAAGAGTTATGTTTATGCTAAATTGTAAGATATACCTTACACATTATGATTGATAATGCAAAGGTCTCAACCTTCCAATGTGAAAAGCATGTTGGGCACAAGTATTTTAAAAGCTATTCAAAGTTCCCCTGTGTTCAATGTTTTAATTAAAAGAGAATATACTATAAAGTTTGTAACAACAGCAATGCCCTCCACAGCTACTAACATTACCTCATTTGTCTTTTAAGTTATATAATGGTCTTTCCTGAGTTTGAGCTTGACTGTGCCTAATCATTACTGAATTAAGAAGACACAAGTGGATATTTCATAATCTGCACCCATTTTATATTTGTCATTAAGATGGCTATGTAAGAGCAATTATTCTAGAAGTTGAGCACGGTATACAGCACTTTTAACACAATTCTGTAGTTATGCAGATGGAAGATTTTATTTATTTATTGGAGAAAGAAAAAAAGTCATATTTGATTTTATAATTTTGAAATTAGCATTACAAAGCGGTCGCAGGGTGTTTTGTGCCGAAAGTAAGGATGATTTATTGGTAAAACCTTAGCATTTTGGATAGTGATTGAAGAGATGGATTAGACAGTTGCATTACCCAAATTCCCTTGAATGGATGCAGTAATGTGCATCTCTCTGTTTTTTGTGAGATTTATTTGAATTGCTTTGTTTTGTTTCATGCATTTATCTTTGATAATGTTTATCAAAATCACCTTTAAATTCTCAACTGAAACAATAAAGAATTCCAGCAGGGTATTTGAGAAGCAAGACATATACTTGTAATGAAAATGTAATTAGGATGAAACTCACTTGAGTTAGATCAGTACCTAAATACAACTGAAAAACTTTTGTCAATCCTTATTCCATGCTAACCAAATTATCATTTTACTATTTTATGTCTTAAAAAAAATTACCATCTCTTATAACTTGCAAATGCAATTGTACCATGTGATTTTTTGAATCTTGTGGATCAGAATAATTTTTTCTTCAATTAATTAATTAGTTTTGTCATTTCTTCGTTACATGGATGCATTGGTAATAACATCCAAATACGGTATTCTGATTCATAGTCTTTTTTCTTTAAATGACTAACCTGGCTTTAGAGGTTGGATGTATCCTGTTAAATTAAATATGTTACATATGAACATGTTTAACTAGATAATAACAAATACAAAAAAAACGCTGCTTTATTTCGTGTAAAGCCATTATATGATGCTTAAATATGTCTTTTTGGGTCTGTCTATAACATAATTTTAATAACCTAGCTCAAGTGCAGAATTCTAATTTTCAATTAACATAAGAATAATTTTGTTTGCTAAAATAAAATAAATGAATGAATGAAACATGATCTGTTGTAGGTACAATTTTTTTAAAAATCCAAATTTCAAAAAGTCATGTGGCAACTGTATAGCTCAAGCTTTAAGTATTAACTTTTAACCTTTGACCTTACAGATTTTAACCAATGAAATGTCTCTTTAAACTTTAAAGGAAACAATGATAACGAACGCCTGGCGATTGCTAGACAGCGAATTCCATATCGACTTGGTCGAGTAGTTGATGATTGGCTACTCGACAAAGGTAAAAAACATTGATTAAAACTTCAACTAAAAATAATTTGAACATAACCAAGTAGTGTTTCATTGTAACTCTAATAAACCTTAAAAAATAAATTTTCAGTAAAACTAAATTAAAATCATTTAAAACAGTAAAATCTAGATAGTAATATTTTGCATACAATGTATAATAATTTTCTTACCTGTATAGAAAATTAGATGGTTAATAATCGCACCCTGTTAACTTAAGGTTAAAGGGACTGTAAATATAATCCACTAACTCAATCTATGAGGAACTCATAGATAACTTTAACCAGATATTCTAAATTATTCATAGACTATTTTTCCTATTCCCGCATCTAAATTATTAACTAAAATATGTTCAGTATTCATACCTTTCTTATGGTCCTGAAAAAAGCTATATTTGTTTAAACTACAGGTATTCTAAATAGTGGGCAATATGAATTGCCAATCAAAATGAAGTCCCTTTAACATTTGCATCCTGTCAAGGATTTTTTTTTTTAACAAACCTTAATTAAACAGAACTTAAATTTGTGTGCATGCTAATCACATGCAGAGATGATCTGCTTAAAAATGTATCTGTGATTTCATAATATTGGCAATATGTTAAAGATATTTGTGTAATGAAATTGTGCCATAATTTCACCATTGGTATGTGTATCATTACTGAAGTCAATTTACATAAGAAAGATTTTTTTTTTTTAAATGATAGTCTTGCTAAATGCCAATCAGAGCTATTTTATACCTTGGCTACATTATGATGGATTTCTATTTTAAACTGGTGGTTAAGCAAGCAAATTGGATATTATAGTGGTGAATGTTCCAAATGGAAAGCTAATTACATTCCATGACTAAATATTTTGTCATATTGTCTGTTTGAGTTTATAGTACTATAAATTGTTTATGAAAGAGGCCTACAAGTATGTTGGTCATTGATATTATATTTACCATAAATATATGTAATATATTTTATTAATATTATTATTATTATTATTATTATTATGATAATAATAGTAATTATTATTATCATTATTATTATTAGCATACTTGTTGCTTAACAATAAAAAAAAATGAAATTAAATAAATAAATACAATTTAAAAATAACAACATTTTTTATTGATTTTTTATACCAAGTAATCAATATACACCTTTGATTGGCCTTTCAGCATGGAAATTCATTCAAGTAACTATTTTACTGTTAGCCATACATGTCACAGTCATCTCATTAAAAGCAATGAATTATGAGCTAAATCTAAACCTCATAATTTATTGCAGTCATCATTCATGTCATAAAATTTGGTTATTCATCCTTTCTCGAATATAGAGTTCACAGTCAACATTTTTGCATGTATGTAATATTATTTTTGCAGGACGGCAGCTCACAATCTTCAATAGCCAGGCAACAATTAAAATCGGTGGGAAGGAACGGGGACATCCATTTCAAGGTCAGCTTAGTGGCCTCTACTATAATGGCTTAAAAGTATTGAACATGGCGGCGGAAAGTGATTCCAACATCGTGATTGAGGGAAACGTGAGGCTAGTTGGTGATGTGCCTTCATCTATGACTACGGAGTCAACTGCCACAGCCATGCAATCAGAGATGTCCACCTCTATTATGGAAACCACTACCACATTGGCCACAAGTACTAGAAGAACAAAAACACCTACAAAGGAACCGGTAAGTCAGATTAGTAGACATTGTGTTGTGTCATTTTTTATTTATTTTTTATTGTTTTATTTACATAAAACACAAACACAATAATTTAGCAATTAAATAAGTTTAGATTTTTAAATAATTGAATATATATCAAATATGTCATACACTAAGCTTGTACAGTACACAGTCTAACTAACACATTTCTGAAGAGTGACTCACAATAAGATATGGTAAAATAAAACTAAACATAAAACATACTAGTAATATTGAAGTTGATCTACCAAAACAGCTTTGCCTCATCTTTGTTGTATTGAGCGAAACTACCTGAGTATATAACAATTTGTTTCTGCTTTAGTGGTGATAGTGGGCCTACTGTAATTCAGGGTTGATCATAAAGGCAAAATGTTTCTCTAATGGGCAAAACCATGTGCACTGCAGGTGGGGCAGATATAACATGTGCAGAGAGAGTTAGATTTGGGTGGGATGTTTTCAAATTTAAATTTAAATTGCAGTGTAAAAATAAAGCAGCCAGCATTTACCATGCACAGAAACAATATAACCCACCCAAATTAAACTCTTTCTGCACATGTTACATCTGCCCCACCTGCAGTGCACATGGTTTTGCCCATTAGAGTAAGATTTTGCTTTTGCGATCAAACCTGAATTAAGCCCAGTGTCATTCTGGAGCAATACACATAGCAAACATAATCATAAATACGATGCTTATTTCAAAACAGGATGCAACGAATTATAATGTATTATAACTTGTAATAATCGCTCAGATGTCAGCTTTTATCAGTCAGATTGATTAAAGTTAAAACAGTGGTGGTCATTCCGAGTTGATCGCTAGCTGCATTCGTTCGCTGTGCAGCGATGAGCCAAAAAAAAGGCACTTCTGCACATGCATATGCGGCGCAATGCGCACGCACACGCGCAACGTACTATTACAACGAACAATGTAGTTTCACACAGGGTCTAGCGATGCTTTTCAGTCGCACTGCTTGCCGCAGAGTGATTGACATGAAGTGCGCATTTCTGGGTGTCAACTGACCATTTTCAGAGAGTGTTTGGAAAAACGCAGGCGTGCCAGAAAAAACGCAGGCGTGGCTGGGCGAACGCAGGGCGTGTTTGTGACGTCAAAACAGGAACTGAATGGTCTGAAGTGATCACAAGCGCTGAGTAGGTTTTGAGCTACTCTGAAACTGCACAAAAAACTTTGTAGCCGCTCTGCGATACTTTCGTTCGCACTTCTGCTAAGCTAAAATACACTCCCAGTGAGAGGCGGCATAGCGTTTGCACCGCTGCTGAAAACTGCTAGCAAGCGATCAACTTGGAATGACCACCAGTGTCTCCTAAAATTTTCCATAAATGTATGTATCCATATCCATCCATATCTTCTAGTCTTGGATCCTTATGCCAGAATTTTCACCATTGTGCAGTGATTATCATTAGATAATCACAATAATTACAAATTAGATTCCTACAAGAACTGTGTTTTCATGTTTAATGTATTCTATAAAATAATATGATATCACACCAGCTTCCTTAGAAAATCCTAAACATCATTCTATCTGCTAACAAATTAGCCCTTAAGATAACAATGTGCAAAAAAAGATGTTAAAACAACATATTTAGTCACAGACGTACACGCATATATTCCACGTGTAGGTAAAGAAGCCACCCTCTGTTGCTAATCTATTTGAATTTATTTTTAATTTATTCCATTTTAATTAGTGGCAGTCATTTTACTCCATGACTGATCTACGGGTTTATATGTATATGAAAGTATTTATGTTTGAAATATATTTTGTGCAGCTGTACATGTGTATGATTTGTGAAATATGTGTACAAGTACAGTATACAATCTCTTATCCTGCAATTTGCTTGTTTTGGATTTACTGTATCATTAGAAGGTAAGTAGAGAAAAATTTGTGAATTTTTGGTGCACAAATCTGTTGATCACGTTTCCACTTTCCACAACCATTGATGTCTAAGTGAATAATGTAATTTTTTAATTTAATGCAATGAAATGTCAAATGATATTCTGATTTAAGAGGCAGATAAGCACAAGTGAAGAAATTGCCCATAGTGACCAATCAGCTTTTAACATTCTTTTATCTAGTACATTCACAAAATAATAGCTTGAATCTGATTTGTTGCTATGGGCAACTTCTCCACTTGTCCTTTTTAGAAAGTTTTGATACATCCCCCTTTATTAAAGTTTAATTGTTATATCATGTTATACTTTGATGCCAGTTCTATGTGCCGTATTCAGGTTTGTTAGCAAACACAAAAAAGCGCACTAATGGGCAAAACCATGTGCACTGCAGGTGGGGCAGATGTAACATGTGCAGAGAGAGTTAGATGTGGGTGGGGTGTGTTCAAACTGAAATCTAAATTGCAGTGTAAAAACAAAGCAGCCAGTATGGTATCCGGATGATAGACAGTTTCTAGTTAGACAGTCAATAGATACACTATATGTTAAACATACATTTGTTCAACAGAGTCAAAAGGTCAACATGAAAAAGGTAGACAGTACAAAAGGTCGACATGAAAATTGTCGACATAAACAAGGTAGACACTGTTTTTTTATTTTACATGTCTTTGGACTTTTTTATACCTTCTCTAACCATGTCGGCAAAGAGTTGGTTATAAACCTTGAGGCGAGAGCAGCAAGCCACTGAGCCCGCCTTTCTACAATTAGGGGTCCCAGATGATAAAGCAATCCACACAAACCCCAAAAATGCAAAATAAATGGTGTCTGCCTTTTTTATGTCGACCATTTTCATGTCAACCTTTTGACCCTGTTGACCTTTTGTACTGTCTACTTTTTAATGTCCACCTTTTGACCCTGTTGACCTTTTGACCTTGTCGACCTTTTGACTGTCTAACACGGTGATGGCTAACATGTTGTTGAACTACACATCCCAGCATGCCCTGCATCAGTTTTAGCATGGCCAAATAGCAAAACTGTAGCAGGGCATGCTGGGATGTGTAGTTCAACAACAGCTGGAGTGTCAAGGTTAGCCATCACTGGTCTAACATGTGGTGTCTGTCTATTGACTGTCTAACGAGACACTGTCTATCTATTGTACCACACCCACCAGTATTTACCCTGCACAGAAACAATATAACCCACTCACATGTACATGTTATATCTGCCCCACCTGCAGTGCATCATGGTTAAGCCCATCAGGGTGCTTTTTTGGTTTGCTAACAAACCTGAATAATTCCCTGTCTGCGGATATGACTTGATAATCATTGTGCAGTCACAGAAGCGCTGGCTGTATGTTTTAAATTTGCCTGAATCTTCCCCGATTTCCCTGTTTCCTCTCAAAGGTTTAGCTTTACTAAAGCTTTAGTAAATATACCCCACACATTCCATAATTTATATGTAACTCTATTTGTGGTCATCCGCTCTACTAAACATTTGTTCTTGGAAATGTGCACTGTATATGCTTGAATAACATATTTTATCTTCAATTAATTAGTGTCCTAGTTCTACAAGCTTAAATATGAGGGCAGACTCAACAATGTCTTTAGCAGGCATACCATACGTTGTCGTTCGTTACAAACGGTTTCTATAAATGGTTCACAGAGAATGACTGGTTTACTATGAAGAAAAGAATTCTGCTGTGGTGTTTTGTTTTCCTCAATCAAACTGAGCTTGCAGTGATAACACAGAGCCACTTAAACAGCAATTGCAATATACCCTGGGGTGATTGAATGTTTTGGAACAATGGAAACACATTTTTGGCCAAGCAGAATTAAATTGGCTCCACTTTAAACTGCAGAGCATAAGCACGCTTGGTAAATCTGTAGGGCAAAATATGGGTGAAGGATGTGTTTGTGTTTATGTCGAAGCGGTGACTTTGAAGAATACGTCTCAAAATATTCTCACGACAGCCCTTAGTTTTTGCCCTGCAACCTAAACAGAATAAAGGCGAGCTTCTGGAAAAGCACAATACAGTCACTCACAACCAATTTCACTTTGAAGTCAGGAGATTTCACTGTACCAGGTGACCTATATACAGTATGCTTTTTTATTTTACAATACTGCAAACAGTGCTCAGAAACGATTGCGCTAGATTGACTAGAATGGATTGCAGTTAGCGTGCCAGGAACTTATTTTTAATTCATATTGCAGTCTCTTAATTTATTTTTATTTTTTGGGTTTACAAACATTTCAATTTGACCAAGGGTTGGATTTACAGTATCTGTCTGGTCTAGCTAGCTTCACTGTCTAACAGTAGAACATTTTTCTTTTTCTTTTTTGTGGTTGTTCCACGTCTTTCAGTATATCACTGGTTTATCTGATCAAATTCATCCAGGGCCTTTACCTTTACCTGTTTGTTGGTATTGTCCTTGTTGGTGTTATATTAGTCCTCCTAGGAATAGGTAGTCTGCAGAATTGCTTGCTAAAGTATGTAATTAATTGTGCCTGATTATCAGGGTCATATTAAGAGAGAAGAGGGCTTGTGTGTGGTCCCCCTATAGGTCCCATTATCCAGAAACTCATTAGTGAGCACTAGTAGACTCTATGTCTCTGGAAAAATGGCATAGGGGCCATTTTTCAGGTGATATTTCTACTGTGCATGTGCAAAATGCTGGGAAAATGGAAACCTTTCAGGCAGTTTGTGCAGCACTGGAGCTGCTGATTCAGTACTCTGGAGAGGTGAGTGTTGAAGAAATGGAAGCAGGGTGTACGGTGTGGGGCCCCTTGATCCCAAGGGCCCATGTGCACTACACACCCTGCACCCATTCTAGTTACACCACCGCTTATTATGTTGATTGCTACATGCAAGCCACATTACTTAGCCAACTAAGAATGGCCATGTTTGTTTTACTCACTCAGGCTTAACTGTCCATGAGTACAGCTACTACAGGAAAGTAGCAGTGTTGGTGCACTTTTTGGATGGCACAATTATAAGAAAAGGGTCTGCCCCTTAAAATGGGAATAAGAGTTAACTGGGGCCCAGGATTATCATAATTGCCAATGATAGAATACACCAGAGGTTCTCAAATGCAGTCCTCAAGGCACCCCAACAGTCCAGATTTTAGATATATCCATGGCTCAGCACAGATGGTTAAATCAAATTAACTGAGGTGCTAACTGAGGTCACCTGTGGTCAAGCATGGATAAACATAAAACCTGGACTGTTTGGGTGCCTTGAGGACCGCATTTTGGAACCTCTGGAATACACAGTTCTTGGGTCATTTGCTTCTGCTGTGAGTTACCACCCAGTATGAATACTGTATGATGGACTGTAAATGATGTTACCAGTTCTTGGCATAGTGCTACATACTGTAATATGAACCACTTTACAAAGAATATTTAATCATTCATACCTGCATCTGCCCAAGTGCAGCTCACATTCTATGGGGGATCGATATTGAATCTTCTAAAGAGTGGGTAAAAGGAGTAGTTTACCATAATAACGAATCAGCTTCCAGACAGCATTTATCACATAAATTCTATAAAATTATAGGTAGAACTTTATTGGTTAATATAGGCAAATTCTCCACTGGTCTGCTTCTACACTCTTGAAACATTTCCCCATATATTCTCTACCACACTAAGGATCATTTTGGCTGAATTCAATTAACCTACCAGTATGTCTTTGAAGTATTTGAGCCAGTGGAAAGCCAAGAAAGTACAGCGAGTGCGTACAAACTCCACACATATAGTTCACTGAATGGAATTGAACTCATGACCCCAGTTAGTGTGAGCCAGCAATGCTAACCAATGTGCCAAGGGCTGCCCAGTGTTTGTTAGAATGCTTCTCTTTAGCTTGCAGCTGTTTATAAATATGTATTGGTCGAATTTCCTGTACCACTCAGTGCACAGTGCATTCTTTACATTTTCAATTACAAAGTAAAATCACATATTCAATTTATGCAAAATATTCACAGATGATAAGTTTTCCTCTTACTTTTTTTTAAAAATTCATTATTTACGCAAATGGCAAAATTTCTATGTAGCTGGCGCAATTTTTTTTTTTTAAAGAAGCAATTGAATGTTTCATAATAGTCAAATCATCTATAACAATGTACAGTAAATATTTCTGATCTCATAAAAATTTTGCATTTCAATAAAAAATGCAGGAACAGAATAGCCATAAAGATGAAACTATTCCGAAAGCCATTACCACAAGCTGCAATAATAATAATTGCTCACATCTTTGCCTGCGTTCTTTCACAACATTTTAATTGGTAATATTCTTTTGTATATTTTATGCATCCAAATCTTTTTCTTTATAGCATCGAGAATAAAATATAAGGTAGGTATTCCTCTGAATAATTTTTGCTAAAAACATTTACTGCAATACTAATGATGAAAAATAAAAAGCTATATTACTAAGAATAAAAAAGTAATAATAATTCTGCTCACTATGCATTTCTTTTAATGAGTTTTTATGCTTATAGTAATGTAGCATGCTCTAATTTACACATTCATTTATTTATTTATTTTTTATCATTATGAAGTGATTCTGAAAAACCGTAGACTAAATTTATAAATGTGCATTAAATTAAAGCTTGCATATAGACACATTTATTGAAGTATTTTACAATGGATGGTGATATATAAATAAAGGCCCTCATTCCGAGTTGATAGCTAGCTGGTTACTTTTAGCAACCATGCAAACTCATAGTCGCCGCCCACAGGGGAGTGAATTTTCGCTTTGCAAGAGTGCGAACGCCTGTGCAGCCGAGCAGTACAAAAACATTTTGTGCAAAACAAGACCAGCCCTGTAGTTACTTATTTTGTGCGATGATTGCTGCGACAAAGGTCCCAGAATTGACGCCAGATACTCACCCTGCAAACGCCTGGACACGCCTACGTTTTTCCAAACACACCCAGAAAACGGTCAGTTGACACCCATAAACTCCCACTTCCTGTCAATCTCCTTGCAATCGGCTGTGCGAATAGAATTGTCGCTAGAAGCAGTGCAAAACAACAATGCTCTTTGTACCCATACGCTGCGCGTGCGCATTGCGGCCCATACACATGCAAAGTTTTGCCAGTTTTTTAACTGATCTCTACGCAGCGAAAAATGACAGCTAGCGTTTAACTCGGAATGACCCCCAAAAGGCAGAAGTTTAATATGTGGATTAATGTACTTTCTACTATACATTTTATGATAAACAGAAGTTACTACTAAGTACAGTAGTTCTGTGACCATTCCATGCTCTCTCTCTCTCTTGTATGCTCACTGTCTACCCCATCTGTGACACCAGGGCTGTTTCTAGCCAGTTTGGCTCTTGGTGTGAACACAAAAAAAATCCCATGGAGGTGAAAGGGGTGCGCGCACCCCAGAAAAGGGTCACGATCTTGCTGAAATGGGCATGGTCTTGGAGGAAAATACTACCTTAATCTTTTTACACCCCAAACAGTAATGCCACAAGCACCATATTATGCCCCACACTTTAATGCCCCTTGCACTAAAGTATGCCCCACACAGTAATGCCCCTTGTTATGGCCCAACAAGGTAATGCCTCTTGCACCAAAGTATGCCCCACACAGTAATGCCCCTTGTTATGCCCCACACAGTAATTCCCATTGCACCATGCCTCACTCAGTAATTAAAATTGGCACTGTACCTGGTCCTGCTCATTGTCAGGGGTTGTTTCATGCTACTGCTGATGCTGCTAGCCTGCTCCCTCCAGTGCTGCTGCCGCCACATTCCTAGCACTGCTGTGTCATTGCCTGCCTTCTCCCTCTGTGCTCTGTCTAAATGTCCCTCCCAAAATGGCCACTGCCTATGTTAGTATCCAGCAAAACTGTCCTCGCTCAGGCAGTGGCCATTTTGGGAGGGATTTTTTTCACTGTGTTCTATGCGACTGGCCAGACCGCATAGAATAATGCACCCAGAAGCCATGGTCTGCTGCCCCGTGCGATTGCATGGCTGGCCCGGCCCAAAAAACGGCACTGTGTGACACCCCTGCATACCTCCCAACTGTCCCAATTTTGTTGGGACAGTCTTGATTTCCAGGGACTGTCCCAACTGCGGGCCACAGTGTCCTGCAGTGGGTGTGGGAGGAGGTTGGGAGACCCTCTCTCACTTGCTGCTCTGCTGAGCTTTGCAGAGTAGCGATGAACAACCGCTGTGTGCATGTACACAGCATCTATCCACCAGGAAAGAGGGACAGGGGGCATGTCAGCAGCTCACAGAGCGCTGGGCATTCCCCCACATTCACGAAAACAGTGGCTTGACTCACAATTGCACCTCCTAACCAGGAGGCCATGCCCCCTAATTTTCCTTAAATGTCCCACCTACACCCACCACAAAGTTGGGAGTTGTGCCCCCTTGAATTCCCCTCCCCTTGAGAATGTAAACTCTCACGAGCAGGGCCCACTCCCCTCATGTGCTTTCCATTTCTTACTTAGACTATCTTCTATTCCATACTCCCTACAATGGCACCTAACCCTCGGTTTCTGCCATTATTCTCTATAGCACCTTTACCTAATGAACACATAATGACATAAGGAGCTCAGTCATATGCAATGTCATTTGAGTTCACTAACTTTATTTACAGGTATTTGCAGCTGTGTTCTGTATTACTGTTTCTTCAATCTCACCAAATAGCCCCTTTTGGCATACCAGGTACCGCTCTGAGCATCTCTTATTTTTTCTCAAAAACATATTCTCATTGTATAATTAAAGCACATAGAAGCGACTAAATGCATTGCTAATGTACACTGATCAATGGGCTGTGCGCCATTTGTATATCTGTGTGTGACTGAGTCTGAATCTGTGTGAAAAGGGCTCGGATGCAAGCACCACAGCTTTTCCCCAATGTTAGGCCCCGCTGTGTTCATCTGCGACTTCGTGTGAACTGATTACCAGTCACAGCCCAGTGTCTCTAGTACACTGAGAGCAGCTTTTCACTGATTCTGTAATGCAAAGAAGACTGACGGTTCTATTCATGAAGCAGTGAAAACAGTTGAGAAGTGAGTCAGTGGAGAAGATGCCCATGGCAACCAATCAGTGTTGAGGTGACATTCTAAAGTGAATTCTATAAAATTATACGTAGCAGCTGATTAGTTGCCATAGGCAACTTCTCCACTGGATCACTACTCCACATTTTACACTGCTTCATGAATAGACCCCTGAAAATGTTAAGAAAGATACGATACCCTACTCCTCACAGAGCGACTCAGTCACGGTTGGCGTCTTACACCTAATGGTATATGAACACACAGTAAGTGAGGACACATTTGTACATATATTATTAACATTACTTATATATTATGACCCAGATGTAGCTTGCAATTCATGGACACGGGATCAATATGGTGATGTACAGTAGCTGCTAGATTTAAGTGGAAATAAGTATAAGACGTTTAAGTAAAACCAACCTAAAGAAAATGAAATTGCTTTTAATCTAGCAGCTATCTAGCCGAAATCGTGCCGGTACCTGCAAATCACAGGCTATTACATTTGGATCTCTATATAGCTAAAATCCCCCATATTGTGCCATTAGCATTATAACAACTTGAATACTGAATAGTGCATTCTAATCAACATTGTCGTCAACGATATAAAATGTTGTAAAGCATTCCTTTGTTTAGTCCCTAATCTGTACAAATCAAAAATACACATTTTTAACGCTGTACAGCGTAATCGTAGAACCGAGTTGTAATCATATTTGTAGAGAGATGGTTGTTAAACCTGTCTGTGTCATGTGGCGCCCTAGACCCAGCCACTACATGGTTAATCAAGTAAAAACAGAATGTAATAGAGATCATTAATCCCTCATTAAAGCATAAAGTACTTACTCATTGGCATTTTTGCAAGTTCATGTTTTATTTAGTTATTCTATTCACATTTGAGCCAGCATTCAAGAAACTTGCAATTTGCTGCAGTCTCAATTAATATAATCAATTTATATAATCAGTTGTCAATCGCAACGGAATGTGCTGCGCTATATAAGAAACTGTTAATGAACAAATATAACTTGAACAATCCTTGTTCTATTTTCATGACTTTTACAAAATACTTCACAGCAGATTCAATTAGCCGTAACTTCAGTACTGTGAAGCATCCAGTAGCATTTCTGGTCTTACCTCAGGTTATTCTTGCTAAAAGAAAAATTGGGACAATTTTCCCAGTTCACCTACTGTAGAAACAGCAAACTGCGGGCATTGTGCCAATGTGGCATGCTAAGTTTGTGTGCTATTTGACATGCATTGAAGAATGGGGAAATCATCCTGAAACCATTTTTCTGCTTTTTAGAAATGGCATTAGGAATGACCTGTCTTTGATGTCCATATTTTCCTATTTAAACTAAAAATGTGCAGATTGGTTTCGGTGGAAACCGAGACCACCTGAACTTTCCTGTTTCAAGTTGAACCAGTTCCCAGCTTAATTCTTCCCACCAGATCTGGATCCGAAAATGAGGCAAAACGTAATTTACCCAGTGTTGGATCTTGTGTGTTTTGGTCATGATTTCCTGGTTGTCAGATTCAAACAGCAGCTGCTACCATGGTAACAGGCCACGGTTTGGCAATGAATGGCTGTCTCTCAGCCAATCAGCACTTTCCCATAGACTTCAATGGGCCCATTGAAGTCTATGGGGAAGAGCTGATTAGCTCAGAGACAGCCATTATCAGCCAACCAGCGGCCTGTTACCATATTAGCAGCTGCTGATTGGCTGGTGGAGCTCCAAGTGCAGGAACACATGAGTGCTGTCACTTTCGGGAGCAGTGCTGTATGTACAGTATGTGCACCCGATTTACAGTACGAAGCACCCAATCCACATAGTGTTGTTATGTGGATCATGTGCTGCGCGTTTTCATTTCATTTTAATTACCCTTGGATGCCTTCTGGAGAAGAATACTGATCTTCATCCTAGATGCCTACTGGACAAGAGGACTGACTGGTAGCGGAGACAATGTGAGTATGTAGAGTGAGTGTGCCTGGGAGTACTGTATGTATGAAAATAATTTTTATTTTAGTGTGTGCATTGTCTTTATTTTGATATTTATTTTATGGGGAGACTATAGGTAGCTGGTTCTCCAAGTATCGACATGCGGGGGGAGGCTTGCTTGGACCTATAGTCTCACCAATGGCAAACACAGGATTTCCATAGGGGGGTTTCCAGCTGCAATCCACAATCTCCCACTCTGCTGAACATTTGAGCAAGGACAGGAGTCTGGGAGAGCGGCAGAAGAACCTAACTCTCTGGAGGACTCAGATCCACACACATAGCAAACTTGGTAGAAGAAGCTGCTACCAACGGGCATGTGCAGTAGCTCTGCTCTGTCCCTTACACTGCATGATGTTGTGGCAGCTCTAGTAATCGTATTATATATCATTGCTATTATCGTCGTTTGAGCCACTTGCCCCCCCCCCCCAGTTTTTGCCTATGTTTCACTGTAAAAACAAAATTATATTTCTGCCTTTCACTGTAAGGTATCAACCCCACACCCACTGTCCAGGGGTGCGCGGTATAGCACTGGGCCTCAGCACAGCCTTGGGGTACTCTGTAGAGGAGGTACAATTTTATTGGGGGGTCCTCACTTCCCCAGGAACCCCTAACCTGGGCATATTAGATGGGGAAGGGGAGTTAATGCTTTGGCCAGGGTAACCCCGTCAAGTGTGTTTCCTGGCTGTGGCATTACCAGCTGCTATTTAGCCTGGTGCTGGGTCTAAAAATATGGTGGGCCCACCATACTACCCCCCCCCCCCTCCCCCATATTTTTAGAACCAGGCCAGCTCCAAGAGCCCAATGCTGGGGGAAAAACTATTCCCCCCCCCCCATATTTTCTCTTATGTCCTAGAGGATGCTGTTGACTCCAAAAGGACCATGGGGTATAGACGGGATCCGCAGGAGACATGGGCACACTAAAAAGACTTTGACTGGGTGTGAACTGGCTCCTCCCTCTATGCCCCTCCCCCAGACCTCAGTAAGACTTTGTGCCCAGGAGTGACTGGACACACACTAGGGGAGCTCTACTGAGTTTCTCTAGAAAGACTTTTGTTAGGTTTTTTATTTTCAGGGAGACCTGCTGGCTACAGGCTCCCTGCATCGTGGGACTGAGGGGAGATAAGTCAGACCTACTTCTTCTTAGTTAAGGGCTCTGCTACTTAGGCTACTGGACACCATTAGCTCCAAAGGGTTCGATCACTTGGTTCGCCTAGCTGCTTGTTCCCGGAGCCGCGCCGTCACCCCCCTCACAGAAGCCAGAAGAAAGAAGCCTGGTGAGTATTAGAAGAACCGAAGACTTCAGACAGCAGAAGACTTAAGTAACGGTACAGCGCAGTGGTAGCGCTGCGCTCCATGCTCCCACACATTTCACCAACGGCACTCACAGGGTGCAGGGCAGCAGTTAATGAGGGTCAATGAACTGGCAGAACGCATATTCGGTGCCCGGGCACCGAATTCCATACCCCCGCCTGTACAAAAAAATTCAAAATGGAGCAGGACTACAGAGCGCCGGGAAGGGGCGGGGCTTAGCCGCACAGCTCACCAGTGCCATTTTCTCTCTCTCCACAGCCGCTGCAGAGACACTGGCCCGGACCTCCAAGCTCCTTCAAGTAACAGAGGAGCAAAACGGGGGGGGCACATGAATTTTGGTGCTTTTTATAATATATTACAGCGCTAGACACATATATTATGTCCTTGTAGTAGATGAGCGCTGGGGTGTGAGCTGGCATACTCCCTCTGTGTTTCTCTCTACAGGCTTCCCTGTGGGTCTGTCCCCTTTTTGTTGGCTGGTGTGAGTGTGGGTGTGTTGGTACTACATGTCGACATGTATGAGGCTGAATGTTCCTCCCCGTAGGTTGTTACTGGGGGCGCAGAGAGGGATTTGGGAATGACTCTGTCAGCACAGCTGACTGCTGATTGGGTGAATATGCTGAGTACACTGAATGCAAATGTGGCTTTATTGTCTAAGAGGCTGGATAAATTTGATTCTCACACACAAACATGGAGAAAATCCATGGAGAATGCTTTATCTCACGTACAGACCACCTCAGGGTCACAAAAGCGTTCATTTACCCAGATGGCAGATACAGATATCGACACGGACTCTGATTCCGATGTCGATTTCAATGAGGCTTCCTTACATCCGATGGTTGTTTAGAGTATTCAGCACATGATTGTAGCTATCAAAGATGTTTTACATATCTCTGAGGAACGTGCTGTTCCTGACACAAGGGTTTGCTTATTTAAAGGGAAAAGGCCTGAGGTGAAGTGTCCCCCTTCTCATGAGATGAATGCGCTTTGTGAAAAGGCTTGGGAGTCGCCTGACAAAAGGTGGCAGATTCCCAAGAGAATTTTGATGGCATATCCTTTCCCCTCTGATGACAGGGAAAAATGGGAGTCGTCTCCCAATGTGGACAAGGCTCTATCCCGATTATCCAAGAAGGTGGCGCTTCCGTCTCCTGACACGGCTGCTCTCAAGGATCCAGCGGATCGCAAGCTGGAGACAACATTGAAGTCCATTTTCGTTAATACTGGTGCATTGCTCAGACCTGCTGTGGCGTCGGTATGGGTGAGTAGTGCTATTGCTAAGTGGGCTGATAATTTGGCTTCTGATATGGATACCCTTGATAAGGATAACATTCTTTTGACTCTTGTTTATATCAAGGACGCTGCATATTACCTAAAGGATGCGGCGAGGGATGTTGACCTCTTGGGATCAAGAGCCAATGCCATGGCGGTCTCAGCCAGGAGGGCGCTGTGGATTGATCAATGGAATGCTGATGCCGACTCCAAGAAAAATATGGAAGCTTTCACTTTTAAAGGTAGTGTCTTGTTTGGTGATGGCCTTGCTGACCTGGTGTCTACCGCTACTGCGGGTAAGTCATCTTTTCTTCCTTATGTTCCCACACAAAAGAAAAAGGCACCCCATCACCAGATGCAGTCCTTTCGGCCTAATAAATACAAAAAAGGAAAGGGCTCGTCCTTCCTCGCTTCAAAGGGTAGAGGAAGGGGAAAGAAGTCGCCCGCCGTGTCAGGCTCCCAGGACCAAAAGTCCTCCCCTGCCTCTACCAAATCCACCGCATGACGCTGGGGCTCCCCTGCGGGAGTCCGTACCGGTGGGGGGCCATCTCCGATTCTTCAGTCAGGTCTGGTTTCAATAGGCCCTGGATCCTTGGGTCTTAGACATAGTGTCCCAAGGGTACAAACTGGAGTTTCAGGAGATGCTCCCCCCCCCCCCCCGCCGCTTTTTCATGTCGGCCTTACCAGTTTCTCTTCCAGAAAGAGAAGTGGTAAATGCTGCGATACAAAAGCTGTGTGAACAGAGGGTCGTTGTGCCGGTTCCCCCATCCCAACGGGGGGAAGGGTTCTATTCGAGCCTCTTTGTCGTACTGAAGCCAGACGGCTCGGTCAGACTGATTCTGAACCTGAAATCCCTCAATCCATACTTAAAAATTTTCAAGTTCAAGATGGAGTCTCTTTGATCTGTGATCTCCAGCCTCGAAGGGGGGAATTTTATGGCGTCAGTCGACATAAAGGATGCCTACTTACTCATCCTGATATACCCTCCTCATCAGGCTTTCCTGAGGTTTGCGGTGCAGGATTGTCATTACCAATTTCAGGCGTTGCCGTTTGGGCTTTCCACGGCCCGAGGGTTTTCACCAAGGTAATGGCGGAAATGATGGTTCTCCTTCCCAAGCAAAGGGTCACAATTATCCCGTACTTGGACGATCTCCTGATAAAGGCGAGGTCAAAGGAACAGTTTTTAAGAAGTATCTCTCCCTGTCGGTTCTGCGACATCACGGTTGGATTCTGAATTTGCCGAAGTCTCAGTTGATCCCCTCCACTAGGCTGCCCTTCCTGGGCATGATCCTAGACACGGAGCTACAGAGAGTGTTTCTTCCAGAGGACAAAGCTCTGGAAATCCAGACCATGGTCAGGGAGCTTCTGAGGCCAAGTGTGTCGATTCATCAATGTACTTGAGTGCTAGGGAAGATGGTTGCGGCTTACGAAGCCATTCCGTTTGGCAGGTTTCATGCCCGGGTGTTTCAGTGGGATCTGCTGAACAAATGGTCCGGGTCTCACCTGCACATGCATCGGAAAATAAGTCTATCTTCTGTGGTGGCTGCAAGGTTCTCACCTTCTAGAGGGGCACCGATTCGGAATCCAGAACTGGGTCCTGCTGACCACAGATGCAAGTCTCCGAGGCTGGGGCGCAGTCACGCAAGGAAGAAATTTCCAGGGAAAGTGGTCAAGCCAGGAATCTTGTCTCCACATAAATGTTTTCGAGTTAAGAGCCATTTACAATGGCCTCCTGCTAGCGAAGAACCTTCTTCGGGGTCTCCCTGTCCTGATCCAGTCGGACAACATAACTGCGGTGGCGTACGTAAACCGCCAAGGCGGAACAAGGAGCAGGGCGGCAATGGCGTAGGCCACAAGAATCCTTCGCTGGGCAGAACAGCACGTGAGTGCTCTGTCAGCAGTCTTCCTCCCGGGCGTGGATAACTAGGAAGCAGACTTCCTCAGCAGACACGATCTCCATCCGGGAGAGTGGGCTCTTCATCAAGATGTATTTGCAGAAGTGACAAGGCGTTGGGGAATTCCTCTGATAGACATGATGGCGTCTCGCATCAACAAGAAGCTTCCAAGGTATTGTTCCAGGTCAAGGGACCCACAGGCCAGTGCAGTGTACCCCCTGGTAACTCCGTGGGTGTTTCAGTCGGTGTATGTGTTCCCTCCGCTTCCTCTCATTCCAAAGGTGATGAGGATCGTAAGACGAACAAGGGTTCAGGCAATACTCATCATTCCAGATTGGCCACGGAGGGCCTGGTATCCGGATCTTCAGGAATTGCTTGTAGAAGATCCTTGGCCGCTTCCTCTAAGAGAGGACCTGTTACTGCAGGGGCCCTGTGTGTTTCCGGACTTACCGCGGCTGCGTTTGATGGCGTGGAAGTTGAGCGCCAAATCCTAGCTCGGAAAGATATTCCCGGGGAGGTCATCCCCACTCTCCTTAAAGCTAGGAAGGAGATTATGGCAAAACATTATCACCGTATCTGGAGAAAGTATGTGTCGTGGTGTGAAACCAAAGCAGCTCCTGCGGAGGAGTTTCACTTGGGTCGTTTCCTCCATTTTTTGCAGGCAGGCGTAGATGCAGGCCTGAAACTGGGTTCCATCAAAGTGCAGATTTCGACTTTATCTATTTTCTTTCAAAAATAATTGCCCATCCTTCCTGAGGTTCAGACTTTCGTGAAGGGAGTGCTGCATATCCATCCTCCATTTGTGCCACCAGTGGCGCCGTGGGATCTTGAAGTGGTGGTGCAGTTTCTTATGTCTCACTGGTTTGAACCTTTGCGTAAGGTTGAGTTAAAGTTTCTCACTTGGAAAGTGGTCATGCTTTTGGCTTTGGCGTCTGCCAGACGAGTGTCCGAGTTGGCGGCTTTGTCTCACAAGAGCACATATTTGATTTTTCATTCGGATAGAGCGGAATTGAGGACTTGTCAACAATTTCTGCTGAAGGTGGTTTCTTCGTTTCACATAAATCAACCTATTGTGGTACCTGTGGCTACGGATGCTGTGGCGGTCCCAAACTCTCTTGATGTTGTAAGAGCTTTGAAAATTTATGTCGCCAGAACGGCTTTTACTAGGAAAACAGAGGCTCTGTTTGTCCTGTATGCTTCCAACAAGATTGGAAATCCTGCTTTGAAGCAAACTATTGCACGCTGGATTTGTAATACGATTCAGCAAGCTCATTCTTCGGCTGGGCTACCGTTGCCGAAGTCAGTAAAGGCCCATTCTACCAGGAAGGTGGGCTCATCTTGGGCGGCTTCCCAAGGGGTCTCGGCACTTCAACTTTGCCGAGCAGCTACGTGGTCGGGTTCGAACACTTTTGCTAAGTTCTACAAGTTTGATACCCTGGCTGATGAGGACCTCATGTTTGCTCAATCGGTGCTACAGAGTCGTCTGCACTCTCCCGCCCGGTCTGGAGCTTTGGTATAGACCCCATGGTTCTTTTGGAGTACCCAACATCCTCTAGGACGTAAGAGAAAATAGGATTTTAATACCTACCGGTAAATCCTTTTCTCCTAGTCCGTAGAGGATGCTGGGTGGCCATCCCAGTGCGGACTTTTCCTTGCAGTTGTATTGATACTGGTTATTTTCGGTTGCACGTGGTTTGTGTATCAGTTATATTCAGCTTGTTGCTGTTGTTAGTTCATACTGTTATCTGGTTTCATGCTACTCCAGTTGTACGTTATGTTTGTGGTGTGGGCTGGTATGTTTCTCGCCCTTAGTTTAACAAAAATCCTTTCCTCGAAATGTCCTTCTCTCCTGGGCACAGTTCCTATAACTGAGGTCTGGGGGAGGGGCATAGAGGGAGGAGCCAGTTCACACCCAGTCAAAGTCTTTTTAGTGTGCCCATGTCTCCTGCGGATCCCGTCTATACCCCATGGTCCTTTTGGAGTCCCCAGCATCCTCTACAGACTAGGAGAAAAGGATTTACCGGTAGGTATTAAAATCCTATTTTTTTTTAACACTCTATGTACTTATACACATACTGATCTGTTCAGGCTTCTGCAAACATGCTGTGAGGTGGTCAAAATTTACTGTAAATTATGGGAAATTTATGCTATTGTGATTAATAATACAGTAGATCAAAAAACGGCCCAAATTACATGATTTTAGCATTTTTATAATTAAAAATCAAAATGCAAATACAAAACCAAAACACATGAGGGTAGTTTTGCAAAAACAAAAATAAAACAAAGATGAATCCAGATCCAAAACCAAACACAAAGATGAATCCAGATCCAAAACCAAAACTTGGGGGTCAGCGCAAACCTCTAAGTTAAACACCCCTAAATGCTGTACCTCTAAATACATAAATATTCATTAGGAGGGGTATAATTTTTTATAGGTACCACTTAGTCTGTGGGTGCAAACTTGAATTCACTATTTCTCCCGTTGAAACACGTGTAAATTTAATGTAGATTCTAATTGAATTGCAAAAAAAAAGTAAAATGTCACTTGACCTACTGTAGTATTGAAGCTAATTTAATCTGCTCCGTTAACTCCCAATTAGGGATTAGTGATCACATACAGATGTAAACCATTCATGCATTATGCAATTTATGGTGCTTATGTAAAAAGCAGTGGGATGCAGGCACGGGTGCAATTCCAACAAGTCTGCCAGTATTTTTTTAAAGCGCCAATTATTTAAAAAGCAAAACAAACCTGATTTTGCCTTTCAAATGATTGTCAAAATTTCCGGCATCGTACAGACCATTGCATAAGGTCGACAATATCTAGGTCAACCACTATTGGTCAACAGTAAGTAGTTCGACATGGTTTCTAAGTCGACATGGTCTCTAGGTCGACATGTTCTAGGTCAACATGACAGAAGGTCGACTTGAGTTTTTCAAAAATGTTTTACTTTTTTTCATGCTTTATGATCCACGTGGACTACAGTTGGGAATGGTAACCTGTGCCGAGCGCAGCAGTAGCGGAGCGAGGCACCTTGCCCAAATAATGGCGACCGAATCAAGCCATGCAAGGGGACACGGTGCACTAATTGGGGTTCCCGGTCACTCTATGGAGAAAACCACCATTTAAAAAAAAAAAAAACCTCATGTCAACCTTCTGTCATGTTGACCTTGTACATGTTGACCTAGAGACCCTGTCGAACTAAAAATCAGGTCGACCAACTTACCAGTTGACCTAGACACTGTCGTCTTAAGTGTGGTTGACCCTATGATCCACACCCATTCTCCCATACCGGCAGGGAAGTCTATACCATTAGGCAGCTTTAGGCAGCTGTCTAAGGCACCAGAATCCGGCGGGTGCCACTGAGTCTGCCTATTGTAAAGTTAAGGAAGTCTCTGAGAAAGACCTTTTCATACTTAATGCAGGAGGCTGCTGTGGAACTTATTAAGTGCCATCTCGCCCATCTGTATTCTGCACAAGATTTGCTCTATGTGTATGTTTTTTAGAAGTGATTTCCCCTAATATGATTGATGCTTCAGTTTCAGTATCTAGTTTGCATTGACTTTAAAGTGTGCACAGTTGAGAGCATTATTGGTTTTCACCAAGTAACATCATAAATTATGACTAAAAAAGATTAACATTTGCAAGGACCTCAAACAATACACAAGGGCAATAAGTTTAAATTAAAATATCTATTCACCGTGGGTAGATGCCACTGCACTAATGCTTCCTATTCAAATAGTTTGTTAGATGCACAGAGTAATTTGTCTAGACCTTTAGACTCCGAGTGATTTATAAACATAAGATGCTTATTATACTGAAGTGCAGAATTCTCAATAAATTCATCTTCTGTTTGTACTGGGAGAGATATAAAATTATTGTTTGTACAGTTATAATGTCACAAAATAAACACTGTGGAACTTGGAAACAGAGCATCTATAAAATACACTCTGATGTAAAGGGTTCGCTGTCCCCGTTTACACAAGATAACAGTTTATTCTGATGTTGACTGTCACT
Source organism: Pseudophryne corroboree (assembly GCF_028390025.1). NCBI lineage: Eukaryota > Metazoa > Chordata > Amphibia > Anura > Myobatrachidae > Pseudophryne > Pseudophryne corroboree. The sequence continues at coordinate 856,289,205 of NC_086447.1, forward strand.
GTAATGTGTGGCTGCTCCACGTGCTCCCAAATGAGTTCCGCTGACAACATTGCTTATTAATGTTGTCTAAATACACCACAACTTTCATGGCCAGTTTGGACATTTAACACCAAAGCTTCCCAGAGATCCCCACTTACATTGGTGATTTATCATTGGGTAAATATTTGATGAGATGGTTGGGACTTTTATACAGCTAAATCCTTTTGCACATAAACTTCATCGAACGGTGCGTGAGATCATCCAGTGACAGGAAACATTGCTTCTTCTGTGACTCATACAGTATATTCATCAAATACTGTAGCACAATCTGTCCAAATTTGTCATGAAAAGGGAGACCAATCCCGAGATTGGGATTGGTAGGATTCAGGGATTTTGGCCCAAAATTGGTGGGATTTGAATCCTGGGATTGGAGCTTCCAGTCCCAGGATTTCAGGATTAGTGAGCGCATGCTCAGTGTCTTTTTTTCTTTCTTTTTTTTAATGCTGTGCAGCGCTGAGCACCTGCAGCACTCAATCAGGTGCTGCCCCTGCCACCGGCTGTGCAGCTGTACGTGGCATGACATGATGTCAGAGGTCACGCTGCGCGGCCCCACACCAGCCCACCCCTTCAGCCACACCTGCGCACCTGCAGCACTCGATCAGGTGCTTCCCCGGCCACCGGCTGTGCAGCTGTATGTGGCATGACATGATGTCAGAGGTCACGCTGCACAGCCCCACACCAGCCTACCTCTTCAGCCACGCTTTCCCAAGCAGAGGAGGACTGCTGCAGCACAGTCACAGCAGAACTGAGCGGCCACGTGGGCTGGCTCTGCTGTCAGCCAGCGTGAGTGTGACAGACTATAGTGTCACAGGGATTGTCCTTCTTAGCCATAGATCCAGTTAGACAATGGTCATGCAAAAGGATACTGTGCATGCTTACTGGAGTAATACTGTACTTGTATAATATACAGTAGCCATCATCAGGGGCATACCATTAGGCAGAGAAGCTAATGTTGTGTCTATGGGGGATTGACAGAATAATTGCAGTCATTAAGTCCCCCATAAAAAATAGAGCCATGGTCAGTGAAATATAAATATTGTATTTATCTTAAACTGAAAAAAGAAAAAAATGCAGGTGCACACTCCAAGCACTAAAAACACTGGTGATCAGAACAGTTATAATAAACTGTAATTTAACGTGGAGCACAATTGAGGGTATTAGCATAATGGGCCACCTAGCACCACCAGATGACCTCATCAGGTGGATCCCTAACATTCCTAAGGTTATTATTTAAACCTTGGGGCCCCATAGAATATATTAGCACAGTTCAACTTAGCTGAGCTCGGTGGTGCACAGTCTAGAATAATTATTCTTGCTAGATGTATTATCTGAGTTGTAGTATTTGCTGGACAGCAAAATTGCAAATTGTTTCACTTTGCTCAGCCAGATGGTAATGTTACTTTTTCCTGTGTAGAAAAAATTGCACTCCACTGGAGAAGGCTCAAATGTTACTTGTAGCTGACACAGTTAATAGTAACAAAGTGGTTTATTTACTAAGCCTTGAATGGAGATAAAGTGGATGGAGATAAAGCAATTTAGCTCCCAAGTGCCCTGTCACAGGCTGTGTTTGAAAAATGACAGTTAGGAGCTGATTGGCTGGTACTTTATCTCTGTCCACTTTACCTCCATCCAAGGCTTATTAAATAGACCCCAAAGTTTTCTCCCTGTTTTGTTCCAAAATGTTTCCGAACTCATTGTTGTTATAGGAATGATGTCTAACTGGAGATGTTGACAATAAAATCCTGTCTCTGTGCTTTCGAATAGATGTTTTACATTAAACTCTCCCTATTTCCATGGGAGCAGAATACTTTCTATTGCACTGTGCAGTCTGGGTATGCTTTACACGATGTGCCTGATAGCTAAGTCTGTATGGCTGGCTATGCCTTGGTAACGCTGTTGCTCTTATACAAGGACGACTGGTTAATTATGCAGTACTTTAGCCCCTTGGAAAACTAGTAACTTTAAAGTTGTTTTTCCCTGTAGCACAAAAGCCGGAATTGCAGATTGCCTTACAAATGGGGCCTCTGTCCCTGATCTCTCCCTCTCCAAGGTAGACTTGTGATGTGAGTGAATAAACATGCAGATCCACCAACTTTATACACAGTGCTAGCGTTCACCTGTCACTAGAAGCTAGAGTGCTTGCTTTGTACCAACAGATGCTTCTATCAGAAGACCTGACACCTTCTCTACCCCTCCCCTTGCCATTCACTTCAGCAGTATGGGGGGGGGGGAGACTGCATTGCCCATCCCCCCCCCCTTCCCCAGCTGTCTGTCTGGCAAAGGCCTGCATATTGGCCTGCCTCTGCTGGGAACCAATGATGTCCCAGGCCCAGGCTCTGGTGTCAGTCCGCAGCTTCACTGTTCTCCTCATCCTCCAAAGATGGCCACCGCCCAGCGGCCAACAGTCACCACCAACAATTAACTCTTTCTCTGCTGTAAGTTAAGTAGTGTCCAGCCAGGGATGCAATCAGCAGGGGAGAGGACACAAAAGTCACACTACAGTTTGTGGCAGTGCCAGTGGGGTGCCACAGATTCTGTCTATCATTTTCTAAAAGGCAAAAGAGAAATGTTAGCTAGAATCTGATCAGTTGCTATGGACAACACCAACCCTTCTCATTTTTAGTAGCTTTAGTAAATCTGCCCTATAGACACATTTATTTCACTTCTGTCATTTATATCATGAGGGTTGTTGTGCTTTGTGCTCTTGTAAGATTAATGGACATTTATAAGGGTTTATTAATTTGTTTTACACCAGGCAATTTGTATTTTATGAAGTGTTATTATTGTTCTAATGCACACGTTATTTTGATTGAAATCCTCTATGGTTTCTGTTACCATTATAATTTACTCTACGGGTGCGTTATCCCATGTATTACAGTTACCATATCATTACTCTTTTTCATGCTATGTTTGCTTTGGAAAAATAATAGATGTTATTTACATCTGCATAAAGAATGTAAGTTAAATGTTAAATCATGAAGGATCTGTTAAATTGCTTATGTTTTCATGCAATGAATTTGTCCTGACTCAGACTGGGAAATATATTGTAATTTTTACCTATTTAACAAAGGCATAAAATGTAAAAAATAAAAATAAAAAAAGAGGAACAAAAAAAAAAGTCTAGTCAGAAAAAAAAGTCCCTCAAACGAAAAGAAAACGGTTAACTAGGGTAAACTAAGAGCCTCGTTTAACATGTTTGTTCATCTTAGAGACTATTGAAATTAGGTTTGCACTCCGGTGACAGTAGCAGCTAGCATCTTCCACATGTAGGACAAGACGCCGTTCATCAGCTCTAGCCGGGCAAACTTTTTGGCATCCTTCCTGGTTTCATTTTTGGAAAAGTGACTTTGTACAATGCTATAAATAAAGCTTGACTCGAGCTGGGAAATCATGGTGAATATGACCTAAATCCCACAATAATTTCACTTCTTCCCAGTTTAAACAAAAAGTCGAGAAATTCTGGGACGTATTTTGGTGAAAAGTGAACTTTATTTGCTAAATATACCATTATTGTGTCCCTTATATTATCACAAGACTTTTAAGAGGCCATCAGAGCAATTTCGTCTCTATTTTATGAACTATTTGAGATCCGTGGATTTACTTTGCCATCATATAATCTATTTCGCTTGTGCCTGAGAAGCTGACAAAGAAGCATTTTGGTCTCTATGGTGGTAATTAAGGAAGGCTTACTGCCTGCTGTGCTGAGAAGTAGCTCTGAGATTTCTCTGTGAATAAAGTCGTGTAAGAGAGACAGAAAATGATGAGTGCATATACAGTGGTACTAGGAGCGCATAGGGGAGTAATTGTATCCACTAGTGTCGAGCCTGTCATCTAGTTTGTTATTGTCCTCATCAAACACTTTATCACACCTCGAAGGAGGTTTCGGGTGTATAAAATTGACTCATTTATTGACACCAACTGATAGGGAAGCTCAAAGAGTCCTCTTAATTCACTTCCTCGTTACTTTTAAAAGTGATTTTTTTTATTGATTGGCATCTAAAATTGTTTCAAATAACTCACAATGTATGAGATTCTAGTTGTTAAAAGCATGATAACTATGCATGTCAAGTACTACTTACATTTATTATAGTTTAAGTTTCAGTTTGCTCAGAAAGTCTCCTCATTAGCTAGTCCCATGGGACAACAAGGGTAATGCAATTTCGTTTTTATTGTGTTTTTTTTCTGCTACATTTATGCTTGCTGTGTATTTGTTTACATTGTGTTTTCAAAGCATTTTTCTGTCAAAGTAACTTAATGGAACCAAAACTTACATTGCCTATGAAATAATAGAGAATATTAGAGCATTGTTGTGCAATTCAAGTCAGTGCAGTACTATAGCACAATACATGTAACGCAGGGACGTGCGGTAAACTAAATGGCTCAGGAGGCATTGGCTAACCCCAGAGCCAGAATTCCATGCAATATATGAACCGAAGGGTACATCTGGGCATTATACTAAGGTACAGCAGTATAAACCCCTAGAAATTTGGTGAGGTTTGATCAGAGATGTGCGGAAAAGATAAGCAGGTGAGGCACTGCCTCACCTGCCATAGACTTTTTACTCCAGAGTTTGGGTATAAAAATTATTAGAATAATGCAAAGAAGATATTTCAAACAAATTATTAGTATTTTTCATATACTTTGTTCAGACAAAATTCTGGTTTAAATGTAAGTATGACAGGAAAGGCTCTGCCTACCCTGCCTCACCCCACCGCACGTCACTGATGTAACGTATAGAGCAGGGTCACTGCTCTGTGCATCAGTTTCATGCTGTTGCAAACTGTCTTTTGATAAATAGAGGGAGAACAGAGCTCGTTGACAGATACAGGAGCGGATTGGCCTAAGAGCTCACCAGGAAGATTCCTGGTAGGCCAATGTGTCTGTGGGGCCTGTTTTGTGTGTTGTCATGTGCCCCCCCCGCCCACATGATAGGCAGCCCACCGTACTCAGTACACTGCTATGTCCCTATTCATTCTGGTTTCTCATCTCTGCAGTACAACAACTCTGCCATCCAGTGATGCTGCCATGGCTACACTGTATGTTATACCTCTTGTGCTGCCCATGTCGGGCCATTTCTACTCAATTCTACAGGACCACTTTTATTTCCCAAATCGCCCCTGGTCTCAGACACAACTGCTGCAAAACATGCAAGAAAGGATGCAACTACGTACTATAAGGCCCAATGAGGAGAGATCCCGCCCTCCTCAACTGACCCCACCCCCTCATCAGACCGCACCCTTATTAGGGATGCTTCCATTAATTTCCCGGGCTGATTTTCCATCCCAATCCGTCCATGGGCAGATATGCCATATACTGTAAAGCCACATGCTGCACATTCATTGCAACTAATTATGTTGTTGCATTAATTGAAATGAAAGGGAATAATGCATGCATTTATATTATATTACAGATGGAGATGTTTTGCAGGATGAACTCATTTCATACCTCCCACATGTTAGCATAGTGAATTGGGAAAGGGCAACATGTTGAATCTATGCCACTGTGGGGTGTGTCTAGCCTTTATAAGCACCTTGGTGCCTTGTATCCAGCCTTGCTCCCCTCTAATCACACACTAGGGATGTCTTTTAGATGGGGACCATTGAATTGTTGCCATCACAACCAGAGCTGGCCCTAACCAATATGATACCCTAGACAAGATTTTGGCTGGTGCCCCCTTGCACAGACACTAGTTCCGCCTTTGACTCTGCCCCCCTTTCCCAGCACCATCACTCCTCACCCATAGCAGTTCTCATTTTGGTGCTCCTACCCCTTATATTTTAAATAGGAACAGTGTGCACATTTGTTGCGCAGCCCAAAACGGGGCGTCTTCTTCCTGGGAAGGGGCATGGCCACACAATAATACCACCAGTTGAAATTACACCACCCAGTACTGCAATTTTCTTCACATTATATGATGCAATGGTGTCTCTTATTCACTTTATATCACCCAGTAGTACCATGTTACTCCTCACAGTAGTGCCCCTTATTAACATTACACCACACCATATTGCTATTCACATTAGACCACACAGTAGTGCCCTTTCTGTATGTTACACCACAAAGTACTGTAGTACACCTTATACACAAAATGGTGCACATTAGTAGTGCATTTCGTATGCAGATATAGAGCCGCAGTCACACACAGAATATAGGCATGCCGCATATCATTTTAATCAGCAGAAGCTGTTTGTGCCCCTAGGCATTCCAAATGCCCTAGGCATTTTTCTAGTTTGCCTATGCCTAGGGCCGGCTCTGATCACAACATTCCTTTCTTTGGCATGTCGCCAATGCCTGTTAACCACTTGTTGGTTTAGCCATCCTATGGTAGGCTGGTGCACATATGCAGTGGATCTTGCGCAACAGATACATTCCTTCTGGTGTCCATAGTGGGAATGACTCAGCAGCCACCAGAAAGAATCATGTAGTGGTGGCAGACTTGGCATCCAATGGATAAAGCAACTCCATTAGATCGGAAACCTCTATGGTTGGCAACCAGAAAGAAAATATACAGGAACTGCGCAGTCCAATTTGGTGTGGATTTTATTCACAAAACAATTGAATTCCTACATACATAAATTATTTTATGCTGGCCAGCATCACATAAAATACTTCACATAAAACTTTAATAATATACACTGCTAAATACTATTAATAAAAATAGTGAGACTGTGTATTATATTAAACAGCCTCCTATTATAACAAGCATATGTCTTCCTTAAAAAGAACTTAATTAATTATTTCTTCAAAAGCCATTTGAGATTACCACCATTACATATGGTTTAATACATATCACTTTCCTCCACCTTCTGTATAAAACAGCATGCAAATAAATAATAACCGCTGTAATTTTTCCAAGCAGATCATGCAGTCTTTTGTTAGTAGTTTTGCATATCAAGCATAGATTAGTCTCTCAATTGCTCTCCTTAGTACTTAAATATAGCATGCATTTTGATGAAACACTTTTAGAACAGGTGAGCTCTCTCCTTGGATCAGTATCAACCACATGCAAAAAATGATTAGATGCACTTTCTATGGGTTCCTGCTCTTTAGCCCAGCGAATCAGACAGTTCTGAAACTTTAGGTGTAACAGCTCAGTTCACTTAATAAGTGGTATACTATGCCTGTAAGGTGTTTTTAATGCAGTCCCTCTCCCTGCTTGCTTAGCCTCATCTGGAGTTTCCGGGTGTTCTCTGGAGTACGTTCTCCTCCCTGCCCCACACACAGGAAATTTTCTACTTGCGGCCGGCTGGCTGTATAGAGTTTTAAACTGAGCCTCAACGTGGAGATTGTAGCAATGACAAACGCGTTTCTCCGCCTTTAGAATCGGCGGCGGCTTCCTCAGTGTCCAGTTGGCAACCATTGGTTTCCAATAGCCATCCCAAAATTACCACACACTCATTGCCTCAATGTGCTCAGAAGTAGTTTAATGCTACTCTACAATGCTACAAACCAATGGAAGGGATAGTCTTCACAAGCTTTGGTGGAGTCTAACATTGGGCAAAGTTGATTCTGCTTTCTTTTGTCTCCTATAATACTTGTCTCTTGTGGAACTTGTCTATAACAGTTAGATGGGGGAAAGCTTATCTGAATTTCCATAGTATCCTGCCACTGTGGGTGGAATGGCACAGCTACCAATAAGTTCTTGTGACAAATATTGCTAGGATGGAGGGGGTGGATAGAATGCCATGATGAATGTGTGCAGAGCGGAAAACTGGATGATGCTGTACTTGTAGATAATAAAAAAGGGAGATATTATGTTATTTTAGCATTAGTAAGCCTAGCCCCTGTCTCCAGTGGGGAGCAGTATGATTTGCCGGCGCACGGGATCCCGGTCGTCGTAATACCGACACCTGGATCCTGATGTTTGAGAGGCCGACAGGGGTGAGTAAGGGGTGTTTCCCCCTCTCCCCAACCCCCTAACTCTAAACCTGCCTCCCTGCAGCCTAACCCTAACCTCCCCCCTTGTTGGCTAACCATAACCACCACCCGTAGGTGCCTAATCCTAACCCATTGTTCCCACTGCCTAAAACTAACCCTTCCCCCTGCATCCTAACCCTAACCCTCCAAGGGGGATACCTAGCCCTTACCCTCCCCATCCCTAACCCCCCCCCCTCCCGCAGTCTAAACCTACCCCACACCTCCAGCGGCTTACCTGACTTGCGGCGCAATGTGTCTTCATTTGAGATCCCGGCTGACGGTATTCCAGTGCTAGTATGGTGTATCCATTCTGGATGCCGGTGTCGGCATGCAGAATAGGGTCGGTATTCTGGTGTCGGTATTCTGACTGCCGGGATACCGACAGCCAGGATCCTGACTTAATCCCCTCCAGTGTTGTGTGTGCTTGCAAAAGGTTATAGTGTGTTTAATGAGAATACTCTGCAGTTTGTTTTTATTTTATGTTTATGCAAAGATTGAAAATGTCCGAACATTCACGGGTGGCAAGCAAATAAGTGGACAATATAGTAAACTGTTCAGCTCTTTTTGCTGGCATGGCATGCTGGAACTTGTAGCTACACAACAGTTGCAGAGTCACATGCCGCTTAAGCCAGTGTAGGATATAATTGGATTGTATGCTTTAAACTGTTTCTTGTTTTCTGTGCTAGAAATAGTACCGATTGATGTGGCTGTGATTTCGAACTGCTTTCAGTAGTATTTTTTGCAGTTTTCACAGGTGTTTTAAGCAAATAATGATGAGGAATAGTTGCCAGCTGGAACTGTAGCATAACAGGAGTACGGATAGAAGATTTGAAAACAATCCTGAAAGAGCAGCCAAATATATTTTTGCATTTTAATACTTAATTCTTTGTAGAACATTTCAGCAATATAGGTAACTGCAGTCTAGAGACATAAGTTCATACCAGGAACCTGAAGGCAAAATAGTTATTGGTACCCCCCTCCTCCCTGCTTGCATTCACTACCAGCGCCCAAATCCCTGCAGCACTCAGACACACACTCCCTCTAACCCAAATTCACTAATTTACAGACCAAGAACTATAAGAGTACAATGGGCGATAGGGTCTGAACTGCTCATGCGTATGCACCGCCATGCGCAGACGCGTCGGTGCGCAGCGACGGGGAGCGACGGACAGCGACGGGATGGTGCGAACAAAGCGAACGCATGGGCGAATGCAAGGTGACTGACAGGAAGAAATCGTTTGTGGGTGGCAACTGACTGTTTTAGAGGCGTGCCTGGAAAAACGCAGGAGGATCCAGGCGTTTGGAAGGAGGGTTTCTGAGGTCAGCTCAGGCCCCGATCATCGCAGCGGCTGAGTAAGTCCTGGGCTGTGCAGAGACTGCACAAACTTTTGTTTGTGTGGCTCTCTGCGCATGCGATCGCACCCCTGCACAGCGATTTCCCCCTCCTCCTGTAGGCGGCGACTACCTGATCACAGCACTGCAAAAAACGCACCCTAGCAATCAGGTCTGAATTAGCCCCTTTGGCCGAATGAGACTACATTGCTAAGTGTAACACTTTTGCCTATCTCTGGATCATTTAAGAATCATTGAACTGGATATCCCTGTCTTTTTTTTTACCTTACAATTTAATTATATGTAGCTGTATGTATAGAGCTAAGCAGGGGCATTTTAAGAGAGGAGGGTACCCGCGTGCAGCTTCGGATGCGGGCCCGCTCCTCTCCGGCAGCTAGTAGACTATGGTATAGTGTCCAGAGTCTACTGTGCATGTGCAGGTCTTCGGAAACATGGCACCTGTGCCTTGTACATCTCCAGTGCGCATGCGCAAATCACTTGGAAATGGCTGCGGCAGCCATTTTCCGAGTGATTTGTGCACGCACTGCAGAGCTGCCGCCATGGGACTCGGGAGGCATAAGTATATTCTATGTGTGCAGTGTGTGCGGTTTGAGACCCCAGGACCCAGGGGGACCCATAATAAAAATGCCTATTGAGCTACGTAATACATTGGTGATATTTAAAGAGACAATAATATTGCACTACCAGCTATAATGGGACCTTGCATGTTGGGACTTGTAGTTGCACAACAGCTGGTGCACCTCCGGCTAGCTGCCTCTTGTCTATAGTGATGATCAGTCTCAATTTAGGCTTTGTGCTTTTAGAGAACTGAAGGATTATTCTCAAGGTAAAATTGTTACAAAGAAACATGTTGAGTGCACTGACATGTGCTGAGTGAGAATATTGCAGCAATGGGGTAACTTATTACTTATCCAAAGCTTCATAAAGCCTTAAAATAAACAATATTAAGGATTTTATATCTGCTATCTACCCCCTAGGACTGGTTCTAGACCTTGTGGAGCTCAGGGTGAAAGTTTCCTTGGATTAGATGGTGCCGGCAGGATGTCCGTGACTGTGCTCTCAGGCCACAGTGCCCCAGGCAACTGCCTTGCTTGCCTGCCCCTAGAATTGCCACTGAACTGAGCTATACAGCCTTTAACACCTGTAACTGATATACACACTGGCGTTTCTATAATGGGTGCAGTGTGTGCGGTGCACACGGGCCCGTGAGTCCAGAGGGGGCCCCAACCGCACACACTGCACCCATTTGTAAAATACTCACCCCTCCAAAGTCCAGCGCCGGCATCCGCAGCACCGCTAGAGCACAGTGAAAATGGCCCAGCAGCCATTTTCACTGAGTTCTGCGCATGCGCAGTAGAGAAATCTCAGAGAAAATGTCCGCCGCACCATTTTCCCGGAGATCTGCGCATGCGCAGTAGAGTCTGAGCCCTCTAGGGCTCAGACTCTACAGCGCTCCGGGCAGAGAGGAGGGGGCCCGACGGAGGAGGCTGAACACGGGACTCCTCCTCTCTTAAAACGCCCCTGGGTATACAAATTCATAACCACTGAATTCAGAGAGGCTTTGAATACAATCATCATAAAATGCTCAATAACAAATATAAAAATATGAGATGCAGTCAAATAATCTGAGGAACAGGTAATCCAAAAATATTATCTTACTGCATACATCAAACATATGTCTACACTAAAGCTTGTGCAGACTGTTTGCCATGAAATGAACATTGGGATAAAAAATCATCATAAATTATTGCTAATTATACCCACAGTATATAAAATATTTTCATTTTTTTCCAAGTGTTCATTATTTGGAAGTCATTATATCCATTTCTTTAACAGGATTTCTCAGTATTTAACAAAAACAATCAATGTATATTTTGTTTCAGTTTTTCCAAACGTACTATTATATTCCCTTAGTTTACATGGAACATGTTTTAAGCATTGAGGTTGCTCTTCAGTATTCTGGGAGATGGTTATAATATTGTATCTAGGCACTGCATGCATATCATGTAGATAGTACACGTGGACTAGACATTATTAAACCAATTTGCATGAATGGGAATTCATACAAGCGCTGGAAATTGGAACAATCAGATCCAAGAAAAATGAATTCATCTGTCAATTATTTTTAATGTAATATTTTAAAGCAGTGATAACAATGAGCCAGCTGGCAACCTGACATCATTAACCAATCAGAACACCGATTCCAACTATACATTCAGCAATCTGGAGACATTCATACTTATCATCCAGCTAATTTAACTCTTTCAGCACTGAGTATTTTCTCACCCCTGTACTGAGCCTATTTTGAGCTTATCATCAGTATCAATAATGTTTATGCTTTACCCACACGTTTTACTTTATTTATTCCCCAGAAAATGCCACTAGTTTGCTAATACCACCTAATATGACAAATAAACCATGTGAAATCTGAAGAGAGTAAAATAAAAGCAAAAAACAACAAAAAAATCCTTTATTCCAAAAGTGCAGAAAGCTGGATTCTACACATAGGTTTTCACATTGAAATCTGCACTTGGGAATAATAATGCTTTTTATGTTACTGTAGTTTGCATTATCTCTCATGAAATACATAAAATAGTAAATCTACTGGGCCGGATGGACTTCACCCCAGGGTTCTTATGGAACTTAACACAGAGAAATCTAGACCCCTATATTTGATCTTCAGCGAGTCAATTGCATCAGGAATGATACCGAAAGACTGGCGTATAGCAGAGGTAGTCCCAATATTTAAAAAGGGTATTAAAACTCATTCTGGCCACTATAGACTGGTAAGTTTGACATCTATAGTGGGGAAAATATTGGAAGGTATATTAAGGGATAGCATACTAAAGCACTTGGATACCTCCAAGGTTATTACAAAGAATAAGCATGGTTTTGTAGCGTCAAATGAGGTGCCATTTATACCACTTTCAGACCTCAATCCAGGTCAAGATCCTAGGACACCCCTCCCAGGTTGACTCTTTTATACCAAGCCAGGACCCAGTTCATCCGGCAGAGTCAGAGGCTAGGTCTGAAAGGGGTATTACCTTACTGAGAAGGGTTTTACACCCAGTGGGGTCAGAAGGTGGGTTCGGGGCAGCCGGGTGCTGCAGTGTGACCTTGTCCTGCAGCACCCAGCTCCTGTCATAGAGGAGGAGCTGACAGTGGAGGCACAAGTCTTGAGCATCTCTGGGGATGCTGGATTGCCCCCTGAGTAATGTTAGTAGGGGCTATGCCCCTTTAACTTAGGCCACACCCCCTTTTTGGAAGCTCGTATCTCTGTTGCGCTAGAAGGGGGATACAGGGTGTGTACCAGGTGACACCACAACCAGTGACTCCTTTGCTTGCACCAAATAGATTTAGAAGGAGGGCAGGATAAAAAGGGAGGGGTTGTCTAAAATAGGACAATTACCTAAAGACACATTAATCCTGGCCAAATTGGAGAATCACAGAAATTCTGGATCCACAAATGTGCTTGCTGGAGGCAATGGAGTCAACAGTTATGCTGTGCTTTTTACTAGCTTCTGATTGCTTGTTTTCGTATTGTCCTGTGATAGTACTTCACTTATTAACATTGCTATATTACATCAAGTTGTGTATTCGGATAACTTCTTTGCCATTTCTATTTCTCCCCTATATATAGGCAGAGCCGGCCCTAACCAGTATGATGCCCTAGGCAAGATTTTGGCTGGTGCCCCCTAGCACCACCGCTGGTTCCGCCTCTGACCTTGCACTTCTTTCCCAGCACCATTACCCCTCACCCATAGCAGTCCTTTTTGGTGTTTGGACCCCCTATATTTTAAATAGGAACAGTTCCCACATTATGTGCACAGCCCAAAAAGGAGTGTGCTTTTGCTGGCAAGGGGCATGGCCACACTATAGTAACCCCAATTCCAATTACGCCACACAGTACTGCAACTTTATTCACATTTGATCATGCAATAGTGTCCATAATTCATATTACATCCCACGGTAGTATCACTTTACCTTATAAACGTTACTCCTCACAGTGGAGCCCCTTATTCACATTACATCACACTGAATTGCTCCTTATTCACATTACACCACACCCTATTGCTCTTTGTTCACATTAGGCGACACAGTAGTGCCCTTTCTATACGCAACGCCACATAGTAGAGCACGTTATACACATAATGCCACACATTAGTAATGCATTTATACACATAATGCTGCTTACACATGAGACACCTTATTAATGTCCTTATAAACATAATGCACCTTACACATTATGACAACCTTTATTAATGCCCTTTTACACATAATGGGGGTAATTCCAAGTTGATCGCAGCAGGAATTTTGTTAGCAGTTGGGCAAAACCATGTGCACTGCAGGGGAGGCAGATTTAACATGTGCAGAGAGAGTTAGATTTGGGTGTGGTGTGTTCAATATGCAATCTAATTTGCAGTGTAAAAATAAAGCAGCCAGTTTTTACCCTGCACAGAAACAAAATAGCCCACCCAAATCTAACTCTTTCTGCACATGTTATATCTGCCTCCCCTGCGGTGCACATGGTTTTGCCCAACTGCTAACAAAATTCCTGCTGCGATCAACTCAGAATTACCCCCAATGTCCCTTATACGTATGCCGCACATTATTAATGCCCTTATACACATAATGACACATAGTGCCCCTACACATTATTAGTGCCCCATACACATAATGACAGACATACAGTAGTACCCTGTTACACATATGCCGCACATTATTAATGCCCTTATACACATAATGACACACATAGTGCCCCTTACACATATGTTGCACATTATTAATGCATTTTTACATGACATACATAATGCTCCTTACACATATTCCGAACACTACTGCACAACCAACCCACTCACATGCACACAGCACTCACACTGCCACTATCACTGTGACCTCTGCCTCTGCTTGGATACAGATGTGTCCTCATAAATCTTGCCTCAATGCTAACGTCGGGCACACCTTTTTTATGAAAATGCATCTTATTTGCATTGCTGTGTGGCTAGGGTGAACACGCAGCTTCTGCTTATTAAAATGACATGCAGCATGCCTATATACTGTGTGAGACTGTGGCTGTATCTGCATATGAAATGCTACACACAGAATATAGGCATGCCGCATATCATTTTAATCAGCAGAAGCTGCTGATGCCCCTAGGCATATCAAATGCCCTAGGCAATCGCCTAGTTTGCCTATGCCTATGGCTCTGTATATAGGAAACACCATTACAGTATTATATTGTGTACAAATAGGGTAATGCAGTTTTCTTGCTTACTACTGACACTGTGAAGCTGCATTTCTACACTATTGTTATATTAGGTGTAGGTATACAAGATTGTATGCTTGTCGCATTCCTGGACATAAGGTTAGATGAGTGCAACTCAACATACATACATACATACATACATACATACATACATACATACAGTACATAATAAGCATACATAATAAAGTGTACTTTATTTTTGAAAAAATCTTTACGTTGCCATTTAGATCACAAAATGCATCATACTCTAAATAAGCCCACATAAACATTAGAATAATATATTAATCTTACCTATTTATGCTATACCGGTTCATGCAGATGTGGAAATATCTTTGTAGCAGATGCTTAACTGAGCAATCTGTACACCTGGTACCATCCTTGGCTCATGCCAATAGATATCAATCATTCCATTTAGTGCTGGGGGGGAGCATGGCAGGCGTTCATTATCTGTAAGATAACATCCATCACAAGACCACAGCTCATCGTAATGGCCTTTGTGGGTGTAGAACACAGAACATGATTAACTGTGACCGACATACACAGTCACATACATCCTATGTGTCCCACCACATCCTCTTTTCAGCATAGAACAACCTCAACAGATCAAATTGCTGCAACTTTAACAAGATCGTTTGCAAGAAATATTTATCCACTTGCGCTTTTCTGTACCATCCTTGTGACTGACTGAAATTAAATATTGTATTTACACATTTGAGAAACTTAAACAGTAGTGAAAGGGAGAGTTGATACTTTGCATGTAGTTGGGCATCCCTCTAACATTCCCTACCCCTCCAGAAACAAGACAACTGCCATAACAATGAGCACAGCATTTTGGGGGTCATTCCGAGTTGATCGTAGCTGTGCTAAATTTAGCACAGTTACGATCAGGCACTCAGACATGCGGGGGGATGCCCAGCACAGGGCTAGTCCGCCCCGCATGTCAGTGCCACCTCCCCCCCCCCTGCAGAAGTGCAAAGGCATCGCACAGCGGCGATGCCTTTGCACTTCAAGAGTAGCTCCCGACCAGCGCAGCTGGCCGGGAGCTACTCATCGCTCCCCGGCCCACAGCAGCTGCGTGTGACGTCACGCAGCCGCTGTGGGCCACTCCCCGCATGGTCTGGCCATGCCTGCGTTGGCCGGACCGCGCCCATGAAACAGCGGCCAAACACCGCCATTTTGCCCCCTCCCGCCCATCGACCGCCTCTGCCTGTCAGTCAGGCAGAAGCAATCGTATCGCAGTGATGGGCAGCCATGCGCTGGCGCACTGAGGCACCGGCACATGCGCAGTTCTGACCCGATCGCTACGCTGCGAAAAACTGCAGCATGCAATCGGGTCAGAATGACCCCCTTTGTCTTATGCAGTAACTGTGGCAACCACTGAGATATGACTTAATTGGTTTAACTGCTAAGCATATATAAATATGTAAAATTGTACCAACTATTATATATATATATACAGGTTGAGTATCCCATATCAAAATATTCCGAAATACGGAATATTCTGAAATACGGACTTTTTTGAGTGAGAGTGAGATAGTGAAATCTTTGTTTTCTGTGGCTCAATGTACTCAAACTTTGTTTAATACACAAAGTTATTAAAAATATTGTATTAAATGAACTTCATGCTGTGTGTATAAGGTGTGTATGAAACATAAATGCATTCTGTGCTTAGACATGGGTCCCATCGCCATGATATCTCATTATGGTATGCAATTATTCCAAAATACGGAAAAATCCGATATCCAAAATACCTCTGGTCCCAAGCGTTTTGGATAAGGGATACTCAACCTGTATATATATATATATATATATATATATATATATATATATATATATATATAATATACAGTATATATATATATATATATATATATGCATATTCCTATAGATGTATATAGATACATGTGTGAAATTATTCAGCTAGTTTGATAGGACTCTTATTTACCATTATAAGTAAGAGAAATACTTCTTTGGAGAAATAAGGGCAAGAGCAGCGTATGACAGTGATTTATGCTTTCTTCTTCTCACCAAGCTCAGGTACATCATCTCACTTGACATGCATTCGTACATATTTTAAGCTAGCTTTCTGGACATCTGGTGCAGTCTCTAAACTAAATTTATCCTTGTTCTTTCCATGAACATTGGCTGGGAAGGAAAAGGACACGGGCTCCCCTGGCGCACAACATCTAGATGTAATAGTGAAGGATTATACTACAAGATAAGTGTGCACAGAGACTAGGAGACAAAATTTATTTAATTTTTTTACGTGTTTCTCCTAACTGGCAGCTGTTATTGTACAGGTCAATAGGTGATCTCATCATTTCTAGATGTCCATTGTTCTCAGGTCTGTTTTATGCTCTTAGAGCTAAATTTAGATACAGAAATCTAAGTAAAAGTAGTTTGGAACATTGTTGCATTGTTGAACATTGTTACCCATATGCTAATTGCATCTTTATGTTTTATTATTGCATGTCTTAATAATATACTGTATACATACTGTATTACCAACATCTAACTATGGGCTCAGTTGTGTCCTCACCATAGAACCCCCTTGTAGAGACTCTGAAACATCACTATAACAGACACACCAGTAGAGGGTCTTTCAATCA
The DNA here is from genome assembly GCF_028390025.1 of Pseudophryne corroboree. Taxonomy (NCBI): domain Eukaryota; kingdom Metazoa; phylum Chordata; class Amphibia; order Anura; family Myobatrachidae; genus Pseudophryne; species Pseudophryne corroboree. The sequence continues at coordinate 856,306,389 of NC_086447.1, forward strand.
ATGTTGTAAAGAGATTTAGTGCCTGAACACAGTTCCTATTAACAACCCCCACCTGTAGGAGGATTTTGTTCCTGAGGGTCCAAGAGTCTGATGATTTACAGGGTCATCAGCCACTAAGAGGGACAGGTCTGCTGAGAGAGGAGTATTCTATACTTACATGGGGGCAGAGAAGCTTCTGGAAAAGCCTTAGTGAGGAGAATAATACTGTATAAGTAGCAATTTATGGGATGTTTACAAAATGTGAGCAATGAAATACAATCATAAAGTCAAACATGGTAAGTAGAAGAAGCCATTGGATTGAATTGGCATGAACACTGTCATTAGGTTAACATACTGTACTGTAGCTCTCTGTAAATAGCTTTCTCTTGTCATATACGTTACTGTACAATCAGGGCCGGCTCAGGGTCTTTTTGCACCCCGGGTGGCCATAGGGGGCGTGGCTTCACACAGGGGGCGTGGTCAGTTACGCCACCTGTACAGTAGTAGCGCCGCTGAGATGATGTGTGGTGCGCGATGATGTCATCACGCACCGCACAGCAAAGGTCCTCTCCACAAAGGAAAACTAGACGCTACGCATCTAGTTCCCTTCGTGGAGAGGACCTTTGCTGTGCGGTGCGCGATGACGTCAACGTGCACCACAGATCATTACTGAAAAGGTCCTCTCCACGAAGGGAAACTAGACGCGTAGCGTCTAGTTTCCCTTCACAGCGGGGCAGCAGGACAGCGGCCAGCGGCAGCGGGGGGCACAGCAGCAGCGGATCTTGCCGTGGTGCGGCGCCCTCCAGAAGGCGGCGCCCCGGGCAAAAGTCCTGCTTGCCCGTGGCAAGATCCGCTACTGTGTACAATGAAGCTCCTTGAATGGTCAGGTAGCCAGCTGCAATTGTACTCACAGTGACTTCTTTAAGAGAAAATATTTATTTTTACAGGCAAATTAAATATCATGTAAATGGAGCTGTATATACTAACTAAGACCTTATAGCGGCTGGTGTTACAGTCAGGGTCACCCAAAACACAGGTGTGCACCAATACTGCAAGCCTTAGAAAGACCTGGGTAATTTGTACTGGCCTTACCCTGCTCCTGGTGTCCTTGGACAATGCAAGCACCAGGGGCGTGCTACCATAGGTGCAGGCAGTGCAGCCGCTATGGGGCCCAGAGCTGAGAGGGGCCCACCTTCCCTGTCAAAGTTACTTGTGTTATATACGTTTTTCACCATTGGGTGGTATGTAAGGGTCCTTTCAAACTTTTTCCTTGGGGCCTGCAATATATCTAGATATGCCCCTGGACCTGCTCATTATAGTGTAGTATAAAATGAACTGTTATATAATATATATAATATGAAACGGGGCACTATAATGAGGCACAATATGAATGGCTAGCACTATATATCATAATGTGAATTGGGGATACTGTGCGGCATAATGTGTACTGAAAGCTCTGAAATGTGACATAGGGTGAACTTAAGCACTATTACGATTCATAAAAGAAACTAGGGCACTACTATGGCTCATAACATTAAATAAGGCTCTACTATGGTTCAGAAAATGCACTAGGGCACTATTATAGGGAATAAAATTAACAACTGCTGCAGAGAAGTGTCTCTCTAAAAGCATTGGGATGGGGGCCCCTTCAAAATGTTGCTATGGGGCCCACAAAGTTCTGGCTACACCCCTGGCAAGCACTCTAGTACACCACACATAAACTGATTAGACCACAGAAACCACTTTCTTCTTGCATACCTGAGCGCTGAGTTTGCACTGTAGTTTTTTTTTTTTATTACATATTCAGTAGGCGCAAGGCCTTAGCAATTGCATTTCCATTGCAGTTATGTGCAAAGATTATTAGGTGACCGATTGTCAGTTGGGAGCAAAGCAACTTTGCATCTGGAAAAAATCATGTTGCAATTTATGGATTCAAATTAGAGATGTGCATAGAATAACCCTCCCTGTGTTGGTTTTGATTTTGGTTTTGGTCCTAATTCATCATCTATTTCTGGTTTTGGAAAAAACACACTTAAGTGTTTTGCGTCGGATTCGGTTTTTGGTTTGCTTAAAAATCAATCACAAAATCGATAATCGTTGATTAAAATCTATGAAAACAGCAAAAATCATCAGAAATTTCAAAAATAAATTCTGGGAAGATCTGAACTTGGACTCTATTTGGTTTTGCTCTCATTGGGAGATCTGGAACTGGTTTTGGTTCTAATTGGATGCACAAAATTTATGTGGATTTGGATTTCTGTAGATCCGAACCACACATCTCTAGTACAAATGCAGTCATTCTGTTTTTTTGCTTGCAGGGTAAATGCTGGCTGATTTTGCATGTAGCTCACAAATGCTTTATTTTTACATTGCAGCTCAGAATTGAGTTTGGTCATGCCCCTACCCCTCTCTGCACATTTTACATCTGCCCCACATGCATTGCAACTTGATTTTGCCAAGATACAAAGTTACTTGCTTTTTTTGCTTTGTTCCCATTATCAGCCTCTGTCAGTGCCAGAATGTCCACCTGCCACTTCAGGCAAATGCTTGAAGTGTCAATAGCCTGATGGGCCAATGCCTAGCTGAACAGCTCTGCCTACCAGTGCTCTGCTTGGACTGCATGCAGAAAGAAGAAGCGGGCTGCAGGACCACACCCCTGTAACTTTTGATACATTTGTGTGGTCTGCTCACGCCCTCATGAAAGCACATGGATGAATGTATTAAATGAAAATTGGTTCATTCAATGATCTTCACTAAATCACTGTTGGCTCTAAATCTGAATACTGTATCTTAACAAAGGTTCTGATACAGAAAATAGACATTAAACATGGGTGTGGTATTGAAAGTCGACAGTAACTAGGTCGACAATGTCTAGGTCGACCACTATTGGTCGACAGTAAGTAGGTCGACAGGGTGTCTAGGTCGACAGGGTCTTTAGGTCGACATGTTCTAGGTCGACATGTCAAAAGGTCGACATGAGTTTTTAATGTTATTTTGGTGTCGTTTTCTTCGTAGAGTAACCGGGAACCCCAATTAGTGCACCGCGTCCCCTCGCATGGCTCGCTTCGCTCGCCATGCTTCGGGCGTGGTGCCTTCGCTCCGCTACCGCTTTGCTCGGCACAGATTACCGTTCCAATCGTAGTCCACGTGGATCGCTAAGTATGAAAAGGTTCAAAAAAAGAAAAAAATGTGAAAATCTCATGTCGACCTTTTGACCTGTCGACCTTGAACATGTCGTCCTAAAGACCCTGTCGACCTAGACACCCTGTCGACCTAGTTACTGCCAACCAATAGTGGTCGACCTAGACATTGTCGACCTAGTTACTGTCGACTTTCAATCCGGATCCCATTAAACATATAGACAGTCATTAGGTCGACAGTAAAATGTCGACAGTCAAAAGGTCAACAGGGTCAAAAAGTCGACAGTGAAAAGGACGATAGGGTCAAATGGTCGACAATCAAAAGGTCGACAGGGTCAAAAGGTTGACACAAAAAAATGTGAGTGTTGCTTTGTGGGTTTTTTTTTTAATTTACCCCAATTTTTTGAAACGCATCTCCTCGCCATGCTTCGGGTGCGGTGGCTCGCTCTGCTTCGCTCACCACAAGGTTACTATTGATGATAGTTTTTGACTTGGATAGTCACTTTTATGAAATGCAGCCCCTCGAGGGCTCAAATCGCTCACCGTGCTTTGGGCTCGGTGGCTCGCTTCGCTCGCCACATGGTTATTATGGGTAATAGTTTGTGACATGGATAGTAAATGCTGCCAAAGTTGTAAATTTTTTAAAAAAACCTATAGACCATGTGTCGACCTTTTGACCCCATCGACCTTTTGACTGTCGACCTTTTGTCCATGTCAACCTTTTGACCATGCCGACCTAATGCATGTTGACCATTAATGATCGACCTATTGACTGTGGACCTTTTTAGTGTAGATCTGTAGACCGGATACCCTTAAAAAAAGAGGGGTATTTTTTTGCTGTGGAAAAGACTTAGGGGGTAATTCAGACCTGATTGTAGCAGCAAATTTGTTAGCAGTTGGGCAAAACCCTGGGGGTCATTCCGAGTTGTTCGCTCGTTGCCGTTTTTCGCAATGGAGCGATTAGGTAGAAAATGCGCATGTGCATGGTACGCAGCGCGCATGCGCTTAGTTATTTAACACAAAACGTAGTAGATTTACACAGGTTCGAGCAACGTTTTTTCAACGCTCAAGTGATCGTAGTGTGATTGACAGGAAGTAGGTGTTTCTGGGCGGCAACATGGCGTTTTCCGGGAGTGTGCTAAAAAACGTAGGCGTGCCAGGTAAAAACGCAGGAGTGGCTGGAGAAACGGGGGAGTGGCTGGCCGAACGCAGGGCGTGTTTGTGACATCAAACCAGGAACTAAACGGACCGAGATGATCGCAGTCTAGGAGTAGGTCTGGAGCTACTCAGAAACTGCAAGGAATTATTTAGTAGCAATTCTGCTAATCTTTCGTTCGCTATTCTGCTAAGCTAAGATGCACTCCCAGAGGGCGGCGGCCTAGCGTTTGCAATGCTGCTAAAAGCAGCTAGCGAGCGAACAACTCGGAATGAGGGCCATTGTGCACTGCAGGTGGGGCAGATATAACATGTGCAGAGAGAGTTTGATTTGGGTGGGGTGTGTTCAAACTGAAATCTAAATTGCAGTGTAAAAATAAAGCAGCCAGTATTTACCCTGCACAGAAACAATATAACCCACTCAAATCTAACACTCTCTGCACATGTTATATCTGCCCAACCTGCAGTGCACATGGTGGTCGTTCCGACCCATTCACATGCGGCAGTTCGAACGGGTCGGAATTGCAGCTGCGCGGCACCCATATTGCGCACGCGCGTCGTTGCCCAGCGACCGAAGAAAGCAATCGCAGGCCCAGTCGCAAGAATATTGACAGCGAGAAGGAGGATCGGAGCATCTACTCACCGTTTCCCAGGCGTGGTAAGGCGAATGCAGGCGAACGCATGCGTTTCCAGGTGTTTGGAGGGCGGATGTCTGACGTCACAGCCGGGACCTTCATCGCTGGATCCGTCGCACTGGGTAAGTAGGTGCAGGGCTGGTCTTGTTCAGCACAAAACTTTTTTTAGCATAGCAGGGCTGCACAAGCGATCGCAGCCCTGCTATGCTAAAATACACTCCCCCCATAGGCGGCGTCTAGTTGATCGCACGAGCAGCAAAAAGTTGCTACATGCGATCAATTCGGAATGACCACCATGGTTTTACCCAACTGCTAACAAATTTGTTGCTATGATCAGGTCTGAATTACCCCCTTAATCCTATACCATCACCATACTGATCAGATTCACCAAGTTTCATGGTGATTGCTTCCACATGCAAAGCATTGGTAAAGCTGGCCACACACTAGTTGGCTGTTTGGAACGAAAATTTGGTAATGTACTGTATATGGGAGCAAAAGACGCAATCATTTGCTCCCAAGCACCCCCAAGATTTAATCAAGTTGTCTGAATGGCTGTTTTCATTTCTCCTGTGTTTGGGAGCAAATAGATGATTGTCATTTACTTTCATACATCTCCAGATTTTCATTCAAACATGCCAAAACAGTTGTCTGGTTGGAAAGATAATCTTTAGGTGTATGGCTAGCTCAAGCCTGTTTAAGAAAAAATTAGCAGTTCCGCAGGGAATCAATAAGCCAATGAAAATCATTTTGAAACTTACAGTAGTTTACTATGCATTTTTTTTTTCAATGTGGAATCTTTTTAAAATGTTATGTTAAAATATATTATTGATTGTACAGTACATGTGCCTGCTGGCTCTCTGGTTCACGCTTGTGCGCATCCCTCAAAACTGGCCCAGCTAAGAATTTATGCCAAAGTTTTTCTGATAGAAAACCAACCCTGTAGTCATTTACTACTTATTCTTCCAACGTGTTTGTCTGTAGTACAGTATTCTCCATAATGTCTCATTGTTTTGAAAGCCCCCCCCCCCCCACAAACCGCTTTCACTTTTTAAGATAAAGGTGATGATACTGTAGGTACCCGCAGTAGCATAAGCTAATTTAAAATGTCCTGCTGGCTGTCAGAGATATTCAGTAATATTCCTATACTGGATTCTCCTAGTTTTTATTGCACTGGCAGTTTGAATTCCCAAACATCAGATGAGCCTGGTGCATCAGAAATGACGGTTCCAATTGCAAGGACGAATACAGATTTGTGCTAACAGTTTGCATTAGCTAACTCTGGAGACGATACGTAGGGAGGTGGTAGTGGCAGGCAGGGGGCTTCCTGACGCTTGTGCTCCACTGCCAGCAATATTGTTTGAAGATTGCTTTGACTTTTAGCAGTATCTATGTGTACAGATAGCGCGCATTTCCATAATGCAATCAATTGGCCCCAGAGCTGAAGGGAGCGCACTTGATCCCACCATACTAACTCCACCCGCCCCCTGGTATTTCAGTGTAGCATGGAAGGTGTGCAGTTGATCAGAGCGTCATATGACTGGTTTTCAATAATAAGAAGTGAGGAGGATGGGGATGTTACAGATGGGGTGGATCCTTGTAGAAGACATGTTAGGTAATGGGGAGTACCATGCTAAACATTAGAAAGTTGTACAGTTATCCTTGTTTAATATGTTTTGTTATATAGACTACAGAGGTGATGGAAGTGGATTGAGTGCTTTTTGGAATCATTGGGCACACAAGAGTTAAAACTAAAATGTGTGAAAGCCTCACAGCACTGAGGTCATGGGTTCGATTCCCAAAATGGCCCTAACTGTGTGGAGTTTGTATATTCTCACCATACTTGCGTGGGTTTCCTCCGGGTACTCCGGTTTTCTCCCACAATCCAAAAAATATACCGGTAGGTTAATTGGCTCCCAACAAAATTAACTCTAGCGTGAATGTGTGTGCATGTGCATGTGGTAGGGAATATAGATTGTAAGCTCCACTGGGGCAGGGACTGATGAGAATGGCCAAATATTCTTTGTAAAGCGCTGCGGAATATGTGTGCGCTATATAAATAACTGGTAATAATAATAAAATCACTAACTTACTGCACTTCGCCTGGTGTGGAACTAAAAGGGGTATATTTACTAAGGTGTGAGTTTTGAGAAGTGGAGATGTTGCCCATAGCAACTGACCAGATTCTATCTATTATCATCTAGAAGCAGCTAGATAAATGTTAAGTGGATTTTGATTGGTTGCTATGGGCAAGATCTCCACTTCTAAAAAACTCACACCTTAGTAAATATAGCCCAAAGTCTCAGCAAGCTCTGTCAGCAAGGGCTTGTGGCATGACAACAGCTATAGGTGCAAAGCATACCTTAAACTACATTATGGGAGCATGTTCTAGTTTACTTTACACAATGAAGAACTAATATAGCCACTGCAAATGCAATTATGTAATAAATGTTACATACTGTATGTTGGATTCGGCATGATATACCGATGGATGGGATGCCAGTAGTCATAATACCGACAGCAGCATCCCAACCATAAAAATCCTGACAGCCCCCCAGAAAGTTCTCTAATCCTCCCCTGCCCCCTACTCTAACCCTCCCCGGTGATGCCTAACCCTAACATTCCCTTCCTCGCTGGCTAAACCTACCCCTCCCAGCTTGGTGCTTAAACCTAACCTCCCCTTGTAAGTGCCTAACCCTAACCCCCTCTCCCCGGTACCTTACCACCCCATTTCTGTCCCTGCACCCTAACCCCCTTTTTAATGCCTAAATGTAACCTCCCACCCCCTGCGGCAGGACTCGAGCGCTTTCATATGGACAGAATAATGGAGCAGGGGGTGGTACAGAGTAGGCAGTTAACCATCCGAGGTCTGGTCAGGCAGCTGGTAAGAGCAAAGTTCAGTTAACCGGCCATGGTAAGGGCAGGTAGTGGGCAAGTGTAAAGTCCAATCACCAGGCTAAGGTAAGGGCAAGCAGCACACAAGTGTGAAATGCAGTGAACAGGTCAAGCTAAGGGCAGGCAGCATTTAAGTGTAAAGTCCAGTCACCAGACTAAGGTAAGGGCAAGCAGCAGGCAAGTGTGTATTGCAGTTAACAGGCCAAGCTAAGGGCAGGCAGCACGATAAAGTGCAGTTACCAAGCCAAGGTAAAAGCAGGCATTGGGCAATTGTGAACAGGCTGAAGCAACAAAAGAATTTTGGTTTGAGGAATGTGCTTTTATTTTCTCACCTAAAACCCTCATGTCCTTTGTTTGTGAAATGGTTAAACACCTAATGAGGTAGTGATTGCTGTTTCAAGTTTCACAATGTAACTTTCTTAAATGGCCTTGAAAAGAATAAATCCGAAAAGAGTGACACAACTAATCGTTCTGTCGTCAGTTGTATTGCAACTCATGGAACGACTTTCCCTTATTATGCTTTAAATCTTTTAACAAGAACTGCTAAATACAGCTATACATAATTAGCTATCATTATCTATTGTTATGCACAGTGATTAATAAGGAGGTATTGCTTAATTAAGTCTACATTTGCAGATAAAAAACAGTTACATAGCACATTGTGTATCCTACACAACCATCCTATATTTAGACACCTGGAAAATATGTTTACCCAAAAGGTATAAGTATAGGATAGTGCGCTTAAGAAAGCAGTTAGTGGTGTCTATTCCAAAAAGGGGGTCCCCACTCCTCCACCAACACAATGCAAACATACAATCTGGAGTGTTGCTCCCCTAGTGCCATTAGAGCAGTTGGTATCTAAATATCCTCTGTTCCATCTTATATTGTCCGCCCATTCATATGTATCCTAGAGATTGTAATACACACCTCAGCATGATACAGTATGTGCAGGAACAGACCAGAAATACAAAAAGGGGGACATAGTGTAATACTGTATATACAAACACGTTGATACACCACACATAACATTTACACTGATAAAAGGCACATTGTAAAATTAAAAATTTTCTTTAAAAAGACAATCACATCAGTGGTGAATCCATAATGGCTGTAATGCTAGCAAATTACCAGCTAATGGAGAGAACGGGCAATGGTCATTTCTTAAATGCGTTTGATACCAGAAAGGTTTTTCCCAGCTGCAGACAAAGGTCTTTCCTCCTGGTTCCAGTCACATTCCACATACACTGGATCAGCATACACAAGCGGCCATATGGATCGGAAACACCGGTCCACACACGTGTTCCAACCCTTCTCTGGGTCTTTCTCAAGGCCAGCCCAACAGAGTTAATGTCAATACATAATTTTTCGAGGGAATATATCCCCCATGTTGCATCCTGATTGGTCCCGACACAGCTGATCCCTGTATAGAACCGACGGACATTTGCCCTGTTCCTTCAATTAGAAATAAATGGGGAAATGTCTCTTTCCCAGGGGTGGAACACTCATAACACGCCCAATACACTGTGAGAGATCTCACAGTTTATACATGTTATATCGGCACTGTGAGAGACTGCCAGGTAAAATGTCTGTCGGTCTGACAGGCATTTTATCTGGCCTGTATATCCGGCATAAGACTTCTCAGAATGGTTGTCTCATCTCCGTAGCTGCGGCTAGTGAGTCTGCATCAGAAGATGCCAACACTGGCCAAGGCACTCCCATAAAACGTAGGCAGAATGCTTCCATTTTTAGAAATGCAGGATGTCAATCATACTGCCGCTTGGGGGCACTTTGTGTGACATGCGCAGATCTCTCCCCATTGGAGTAGTACGCAAGCCATCAGATTCACATACAACAGTGAATCAGGCCCATAGTTATAAAGGGATTCGGTCAAGATCTCAATGATGGGGATCTCGGCTGTTGAAATACCGACGACGGAATCCCGACACAGCTGTGAATGCCAGTGCCGGAATCCCAAACTTCACACTGCTGGGCAGCTGGAGGGGTAAGTAGCAAGGGGAGGGGGGGTAAGGTTTAGGCTGCAGGGCAAGGGTTTTGGTTAGGCTGCTGGGAGGGGGGTAGGTTTAGGCTGCGGGGAGGGTGGTTAAGTTTAGGCACCCCCGTGTAGGGTTAGGCTGCGGGAGGGGCGGTTAGGTTTAGGCTGCGCGAAGGAAGGGTTAGGGCTAGGGGGCCATTGGGGGAAGGTAAGTATACTTACCTTCTCCCTAGTGGGATTCACACTGTCGTAATGCCGTGGTTGGTATTCTGACCGCCGGCACCCTGACCGCCTGCTATAAATAACGCATTACTAACTTTTGATGTTGATTAACAGATTCCTAATTACATTTTTGCATAAACATGAGACTGATTAATTCAGGCCACATCTCCTTGGTTTGATTGGCACTCATTGTGTCTTCTGGCAGTACATATCGTATGGATAAATCAGATTTCAGTTCTTGAAAAAGACTGTGACTAGGAGAATTGAATGGCTAGTCTGCAAAAGAATACGGACTAATTCCTAAAATTGTTTTTTTTTTCTGCGTTGTTCAGCAGATGTTCTGCATGGCTGGATAGAACTTGACAAGCAACTGCCTATTAGCTAGTCTGTAACTCTACAAAACCAGAGTTGTTGCTAATTTCTTCTGCAAGTCGATTTGTACTTTGAAGGATGAATATTAATAATCTGTCACTGTGTTATTTTGAAGCAAAAAAACATTGCGCATCAGAAGATAATGGAAACTATCTTCTAATACCAAGAGCCTTCATTGTAATTCATTCATGTCAAATTAGCTATCTCGTTCCACCAACCTTCTGCATTAAGCAATCCACCTCCAAGTTGCTGATTGTCTCCATTTATTTTCAACAACTCAATGCATTTTAGTCGGAATAAGCTTGAGGAAAAACAGCAATATACAGTAGATAAGATAGAAACTCATAATTTAGTGTGTGCATGATGAATACAACAGTCTCTTAAAGAAGACAATCAGTTGTGTCTAGAAAAATCGTTTCTTTTTATTTTAAAGGTTTTATCGGTTTTGTAGTCCTGGTTTTTACTGTGCTGCTGCATCATTTGTAACCTCAAATAGCTCTTCAAATGCAATTTCAGACTGTTCATTAGTAATATACCAAGCATTATAAAGTCCGGTGTGACTTATGCACGCGTCACTTTTATTTCTGTCTCTCCTCTGGCCCGGTCTTTGACAGGAGAACAAATAAGTGATGGATACTGAAATAAAGATTTCCAGAGATATAAGGGGCTGCCAGTGCACACTGGTACTGTATGAAAATTCATGCCGGAGCAAGTAGAACATATTATTATTATTATTAACTTTTATCTATAAGTGTATGCAGCGCTATACAGGGTAAATACAGAGGGCAGTAAGAGGGTATCAGAGCAGAAATGCACAGTGGCATCGAGAGGTGGGGCAGGGGTGGGTACTAATTAGCCAGGCCGGGTCCTGCTGGGGGGCCCTTAGCTGTCAGCCTGGGCTGCAGTGAGTATAGGGAGGCTGCAAGCAGCAGCAGCAGTGGCCGCCTCTGTCTGTGCGGCGGCTTCAGCGATGGCACTGATTGCTCCCCCCTTCTGATCTGCTCCTGGCTGGAGTGCACAACAGCGCCTCCTATAGAGTTTTGTGGTGCCATAAATACTATTTTTAATTAAATTGTTTTTGTGAGGAGGCGTGGTCACACTCCCTTACATTTGGCCATGCCCCTACTATCTGGGCCCGGCCACAACGTCTACGGCAATGGAAATGCAATGCACAACGGGAGACCAAAGCACAAATACATGAGGAAGGCACCAAACATTGTAAAATGCCATGGAATTTGCAAGCATTATATAATTAACTGTTAATTAAAAAATAAGTAAATACATTAATTAATTAATATCGCGCCACAACTGGGCAGGACAAATAAGCGAGACAATGTTAGGGCAGCACTCTCAAACTAGCATGATGATACTGTACAGTAGAGAGTCACAGTTGGGAGTCAGTTCATTATACTGTGATCGTGCACATCCGTGGGGCTCAACCTCAACCCTCAAGTTTTCCCAACAGGTCATGTTTAGAGTATTTCTGTCTGTGGGAGCAGGTGGAATAATTAATGACCCAGAAGAATAGAGTACGGTAACTCACATAAGCATGATTAGAGATATACACAGAACATAACCTATTGGAGGTATTTGAGGGGACTGGAGTTTGGAACCACTGATGTACACAATGTATGGGCAAGCTGAGTCCTCTTTATTTTCTCCCTGCTGTGTCATATGGCTCTAATGCTTTATTACTCTCTCCCTTGCTATCTTCTACTCTATAGAGGTCAATGATTCACTATGCAAATAAATGTCTCTCTTCTGAATGGGAGAGAGAAGAAAATGAAAGGATTTGGGCTCATTCACATCAGTACCAGGGGTGCAGCGAGGGAACATAAATAAATGCATAGTACCCAGGGCCGGATTAAGGTCTGTGGGGGCCCCTGGGCAACATATTTGTGGGGCCCGCCACACACTGTCCTCACAACTGCAAAAAAACATCGGAGTAGGAGTACAGCATTTACCTGTCTCCTCTCCGTCCTCCTCGGCAGCTGAGCTGTTCCTTTACTTCTGCGGTCGCCGAGGAGCTTCACTCACAGCAGTGTGAAGTCTCGCGAGATAATGTGAAATCTTGCGAGACTTCACACTGCAGTGAGTGAAGCTCCTCGGTGGCCGCAGCTGTAATGGAACGGACAGGTAAATGCTGTACTCCTACTCTGATTTTTTTTGCAGTTGTGAGGACAGTATGTGTGGGCCTCACTTGTGTGGGGGCTCCAGGACGACCGCCCCTTTCCGCCCTGCCGTTAATCCGGCTCTGATAGTACCCAAGGCCGAGCATATCTGGGGACCCGGCGGGGAGGCACAGTCACAAGTCCAATGTTGTTTTGGTATGCCCCCTTCAGTATGTAATGAGAGCCCCAGTGTTCACAATGAGGTTTGGTAATGCCATACTTGAGGCATGGCCCTGTCCCCCTGCCGGAACCCCATTTCTTGGCTATGTTCTTGTACCAGGGCCTGATAGATCTTGCAGAGGTCCTGATCAGAACCCTAACTTCCTGGTAGTTATATTATACAGAGCACAGAATTATTGCTCCAGAAGATGTGATGACATATAATATTTAAGTATTTAGGCTTCTCCTGGTTAATAATAGCGTCATGCAAATTAGGCTTTGACATTTGGCAAGAATCTTTTGTAGAAGAATTTAGCAACCATGAAAAAATCCTAAAATGTATTCTGTAGAAATATTACTTAGGATTGAGAGGGGCAGAAAAAACTCCATTATAATCGGATAAAGGAACCAAAATTGTATTTATTAGACTCTGATGTCATTTTATAGCACACTTACCATAACTACAATATACAGCGAATAACAAGTAATAAAGATCACACTGTGTTTCATACTGCATGGTACTCTGAACGCTGCCATAGAAAATCACGGTTAATGATAGGGACCTTTGCACCAAAATGGTCTATTCTCTTACATGACATCATTAATGACATTTCATTCACCTTAATGTCTTTGGGAGTTAGCGGAATAACCATAATTGATGCATTAATGATACAGCAAGTATTACATTCTATCCAAGAAGAAGCTTAAAGATGTATATTAAACTGATAACGTACATTGGGGGGTCATTCCGAGTTTATTGCTATCTGCATTTGTGCGCAGCGCAGCGATCAGGCTAAAAAACGGCACTTCTGAGCATGCGTAAGCGGCGCAATGCGCATGCCCGACGTACGGGCACAACAAATGATGTCGTTTTGCACAGGGTCTAGCGATGCATTTCAGTCTCACTGCTTGCCGCAGAGTGATTGACATGAAGTGGGCGCTTCTGGGTGGCAACTGACAGTTTTCAGGGAGTGTGCGTAAAAACGCAGGCGTACCAGGAAAAACGCAGGCGTGGCTGGGTGAACGCTGGGTGTGTTTGTGACGTCAAATATGGATCTCAATAGTCTTAAGTGATCGCAAGCGCTGAGTAGGTTTTGAACTACTCTGAAACTACACAAAAAAAATTTGTAGCCGCTCTGCGATACAGCTGTTTGCACTTCTGCTAAGCTAAAATACACTCCCAGTGGGCGGCGGCATAGCGTTTACACGGTTGCTAAAAACTGCTAGCGAGCGATCAACTCGGAATGATCCCCAGAGTGCAATATTTGTGCATACATGGAATGCAAATTAAGGAACAAGTAAAACCACTACTGAAAACATATAGAAAGATTTATCAAACCTGTATATTATTGAGTACATAATTGAAATACTTAATTTGTTGAGAGTAAATTAAATATGTGCAACGTGCTACCTGCTCCATACCTTGCTGACAGCTAATATCTTAAAAGTGCAGAGCTTCTCTGTCTTGCATTATTATCGAGCAAAAGCAAGACACTAAAAGACAGGCTTGCAGTCTTCTAGTTAACAGAAGTGTACTATACACTACATATTTTATTAGTCACAAAACTGAAAGAAAATATATGTCACTGCAACTCAACTTGATTGTGTGTCATTATATAGCCATGCCCATGTTTCAAGCACAAGCTCGCTACTCACCTCGAAATACAAGGAAAAGGCAAGTGCCCGTGTCTGGAACTGCCACTCCTTAGCATAGAAAAATATGCCATTTATTCAGATACTAGTGTAGCACTCCCAGGTTCTGGCTGTCAACGTGTGTGTGGCGCCGGTGGTGTTTGTCATGTGGGTGCTCTCTTTATCTCTACTTATTTGCCTGGTGCCTCCACCAGAGTCTTCCTGCAGACACCCAATCAATGATCACAATTTTAAGTAATAAAAAGTATGTTTATTATTTAAGAGGGAGAGGGATACGGGATGGTCTGAGATGTACAAATATAACTCATTATACTTCCTTCTCTCTCCCATTCAGCATTCTTGCACCCCTCTTTTGCTTACTGTTGATGTCCCTTTGCTGATATCTCCCTCCTTTCAGATCTCTTCTCATCAGCTACTAACAGGAGTTTGTGCTTCTATTAGTACTCCCACTTTTCTGCAATTTTCTGTAGGGATCATGTATCAAATCTTCTAAAGAGAAGTGGAGGTGTTGCCCATGGCAACCAATCAGCTAATAGCTATCATTTATCTAGTACATCCTGTACAATGATAGCTAGAATCTAATAGGTTGACATGACCAACTTGTCCTCTGTGGAAGGTTTGATACATATCCCCTATAGTATATTTATCCCCTCTACATATTTGCTCAGCTACTCCCCCGACTGTTCCACTTCAATTTTTCTCTGCCGCCACTCCCCGGACAGAAAGACAACTTTCCCACTTTACACAATTCTGGCCATCTCCCATGACAAGAATAACCACACAGAGCTGTATCACATTCACTGGCGTATCTATGCACATGGGCCAGGGGGGATCCCACTCTGCACACCCTGCACCCATTTAATTATACTTACCACTTTGTCTGCTCAGCACTGGCTGCAAAGCTGAAGAAATCACTGGGAAAATGGCCGCTGTGGCCATTTTCCAGTGATTCACGCATGTACAATAGAGATGTCCCCAGGAACGCGGTGCAGACGCCATGTTCCCGGAGACTTGCGCATGCACACTAGTCTACTGCACCGCCAGAGAGGAGGCGGCCCGATCGAACCCTGCACATGGGCCCCCTCCAAGCTTAAAGCACCTCTGATCACATTGCCCTGTTTGTCCCTCACTTTACACACAGAGCATGTATCACTCTACCTGTAGTCACCTAATAACTGGAGGGGGCTTTACACCAATATTGTGCATAAAATAAACTCACCTTTTAAGATGACTCATTGTAGTAAAAAATGTGCCCATTGTGGAAGTCCAGCGCATTCCCCTAAATGCTTTGGTTTTGCTTTGGTGTATTTGGATTGCCCCTCTAGTGCAGATTACAGAGTATAGTAAGAGTCCAGCTTTATTGTCACATCTTAAATTAAATAAAACTTATTTAATGACAGAGTGAGGGGCCTGTCTCTATTACATGTAGCATTTGTGTGTGTGTGTGAAACTTTTATTACACTTTCTTGGGGGAAATGTATCAAAGCTTCTAAAAAGAACCATATATGATGTTTTCCATAGCAGCCAATTAATTTCTAGCTCTCATTTTTTAGAATGTACTAGATAAATGATAGCTTGTGGCCATTGTCCCGGCGTTTCGTGCATGCACATTAAGAGGATCACTGGGGAAGTAGCCACCACACCATTTTCCCAGAGTCCTGCACATGCACACTTGTTTCTGGCACAACGCTAGGGTCTCCTAGTGACCCTAGTGCTCAGAAACTACTGCACTTGTCCACTGCTGGCTAGAGAGTAAGGGGCCTAGATGAAGACTGCACATGGGCCCTCTCCTCTCTTAACAGACCCCTGTTGCTGAGAGCAACTTTTACAGATGACGTCTTTAATAAGTTTGATAAATCTCCCCCTTGCTGTGCCCTTTCACAGAGCCAACTTTCTGGTACTTCAGATTTTTTGTGATGCCTTATAAATAAAAACATAGTAATATTGAATAATTAATCCTCTTCATATCTCTACCAGAGTGGAGATTAATAGTTACAGCACGGCAATGAGTGGCTGTTTGGAGGGTAGCAGAGGTGGTATTGGTGATGCCTATGACATAGTGTTAGACCAGTGGTTCCCAAACTGTGTGCCGTGGCTCCCTGGGGTGCCTCGGGACACTTGCAGGGGTGCCTTGGATTGGTGGTCCAGGACCAATTCACAATATTTATGGTCAATATAATAGGCAAAACTAGTGCTAGTAGCTGTCAGTCATAAAATATAGGGACAAACACAAGCAAATCTTGTCCCTCACCACACAATTGAGCCTAAGGATGACATATAAACACAATCTACTTCATTTAATATTTCTTTCTAAATTTCTCAATAAGAAATTTTTGGCCTAGGGGTGCCGTGAAAAAAATTCTGATACTCTAGGGCGCCGTGATTCAAAAAAGTTTGGAAACCACTGTGTTAGACAGTGACACACCACCCAGATTCATGGCCATGACCCCGGTGCGATGCATCTCAACCAGAATCTTAGATATAAAATATTGGGTGTTGGATTGGTTTGGTACAGATCATTAATTTGTTCAAGTCCCAATTAAATGTCAAATTATCAAAGATAACATTTATTTTGCGAGCGTGAGATTTTTAATTGAGGTAAGATAAGACAAGATTTAAAAAAAAGTTTCTTACTAAATTGCTTAAACCTAAGGCAGCAAAACAGCACAATGAGCGGTCAAAAACACATTGGAAGGAACCTAAAGTGAGTAAAGAGAAAAGGTAGGGATAATTGCTCCCCCCGGTGCGTACACAGAACTAAAAGACAACATTCGCCTATATGCAGAGCTGTGCAGAGCATTTCTGCTTCCGGACCACCCCTTTCCGTGCACCTGGCAACCCTTTCCGTGCACCGTGCACCTGGCACCTAGTCATCATCATCATCAGTCTGCACTTACACCAACACTAACACTGTTTGTGAAAGATACGTCTGAAAAGAGTCGCCATCACTGAAATTTGTCAATCTCCCACTAGTGCACAGTTTTGTCCCTTCAGCCGCAAATGTAAAGTTACGTTTGACCCGTAGATGAGCCTTGCTGCTTGGAGATGCCCGATGTTCATTAGTGTACTTGTGTTAATGTATAATGAGGATCACCATAGTGGTGCAATGCTGTAGAAAGGACTAATTGAGCTTATGAGAGAATTTTTTTAAACTGTTCAGCAAATTATTAACCTTACTACTCATATTGTGGTTGTGCTGGCAGAATTTGGTACACATTCCTGGTCATTCCCCATCCCTAACCACAAACACAACATAACAAAGTGACTATCCTTGATATATCTCTTTCATAGATCAGGGCTGAAACTAGGATTCCTGTCACCCGGGGCAAAGAAGTAATTTGCTTCAGGCGCTCACAGTGCTCACAGTGCTTCCTGGTTTCCAGGCGCTCACAGTGCTTCCTGGTTTCAGCTGCCACGGCGTGCATGTGACATCACAAGCACGCTGCAGCAGCTGAAACCAGGAAGCACCGTGAGCGCCTGGAACCGGTACCCGGCTAGACGCTACCGGCATCCCACAGCAGGTCACCAGGCTGTCAGCTAGTGACAGCTATTGCTTTTACCCAGCAACAGGAGGCAGCCGGAGCAGTACAGCACCACAAACGGACTCCTAGCGCCCCCTACACTACAGCACCCGGGGCACGTGACCCCCTAAACGCGCCCCCCCCCCCTAGTTACACCCTTGCATAGATTACAAATTCCCATAAAATTCTAATTTTTAAGTCGTATGCAGAATCACGTAGCAACAGTAGAACTTAAATTTTGTATCACCGGAACTTTGCACCCAGCAACCACTTCTGTGTCGTAAATACGACCTTTGCTTTCCAGCGAAACAAACTGTGAAGCCTGTTCTTTTCAACTGAAGGCAAATTAGAATTTCTGGGCGGAAGTGGACCTACAGAAGCTCCACTGTTTGCACATTTTTATTAATACTGAAGCATTACTGCAATTACTACAAACAATTTATTGCAATTTTTTTATGATTGGTTTAACAGTTTCTTTAAAGCTCCCTGCAAAACAGCAATTATGTATGTATGCACAAAGCGGCAAAACAATCAATCTTTGCTTAAAACCGAATATTAATGTATTGAATTAATGTTGTGTAATTGCCATACAGAGATGTCTTGTGAAATTACATGACTTAGAAAAATTAGCATCCATTAACCTGGGAATACATTTATAATTGCACTTAGGTACATCTGAGACAGCACCGTGAAGTCATCAGTATGTTAATTGTCAGGCTGTAGGCTGCGAATCTGAAATCAGATGGAAGAATTGAAATAATCAGCGTCCCACCGAAATATTAAAATTAAAATAAAATAAAATGAGAACAATGAATTGTAATATGCTTTCAAATCCCTGTTGTTTTTGTGGCAACCTGTGGTAAGCCTAATGGCTCCCTTCCAAGCCCAATCACACGAGCGGGCGGTATGCACTTAGAATCCTGCTTTTGCAGTCAGGAGCTGCATCCTCTGCCAGGATTCCATAGTTTAGCACATGATCTTTCTATGCTGTACTTCTCATCTGCTCAGCAAACTGCAGCCTGGCTTCTCCCAGCAGAGTGTCAGCTATTGGTTGTCTGCCTGACACGTGACGAATGAAGCCTTTTTCGTGTGTGTGTGTCTTTTTTTCTTCTTCTTTTTTCTCGCCAATCTGTGTGCAGGGCACTGATAGGCCAAGCTGATGCGCAGGCAATTTATCATCTTGATCTCCCACTGAGTCAGGGAGCTCTTCTGTCACCAGTATTGATTTCAGAGGATGGACTAAATTTCCTAGGATTTCCATTAAGAATTAAGGAAAAAAAGCTATAAGCAAGCAGGGTAGCCAGGCAGACATGGATATGAGATGGCACTGTGAAACCTTTCAGGTAGCTACTTCTCTCACAGCCGTTACAAAGCACAGGCTAAGCACGGAAGCATGGAGGGATTGTAACATGTCATTTGTTTTACAAGAACAACAGAATATAAGGGGGTGGGATTAACTGTTTCACCGATTAGCACAAATGTATTTTTTTTTCTTACTATCCGTTAAAAAATGATGGAGAGATTGCATGTCGTTAATATTAAAAAGCACATTTTTGCATGTTTTTAAAAAAAAAATTTGGAATGTTTCTGTCTCGTGTAATGGAAAATAATAATTATAAGAATTTATTTATCATAATCATTTTATTTCTAGAGCATTTTTTTCCCAATAGGAATCCACGGTTTTGTCTTTTGTCTTTGTGCTGACAGTAAGAGATGCTGTGTTCAGGCTTTTTTTCATAACATGTCTGCTACAACACTGTACAGTAAATGACAGCAGGAGTCACAAAAAGATCCAAAAATAAAATAAAACAAAAACACTCTAGCGTATGATAGACAGCCAGCAATGATAATCTAATTATTTTATTATCTAATTAAATGGCTTAATTCTTGACCATGGCAGCAATTCCCCCCCCCCCTCTCTCTCTATCCTCCGATCGTTCGCAAAGGTGGAATGTCTGTTATGTCTTCTGCATGCTGATGTACAGTATTAGCAATGGAGAATGCCAGCAGATAAAAATGACACACACAAACATACACTACACAAAGATGTGTTTGTACAGATTGTGCATGGCAGAATGACTGTTCATTAATTTAGGATGGCATTTTCCATATAATTGTAATTTTTTATATTTTTTATTTTAATAGTGAATTTAATGCTTAATCGTTTACTGTCTGCCAGTAATGTACATGCGCCGGTAGAAGAATCATCATTTATTTAAAAAAGCCACTGAGATGTTAAGTAGAAATGAGAATTTGTATTGCCAAGAACTAATGCACACTGGATCTTATATAACCTCCCAATGATTCATACGTTAGAAAGGAACCTCCATTTTTAAATATTTTAGCATAAAGAAAAAAAAATTGCAACAAATTTTTACTGTAAATGTTTATATAAAATAAATAAAAAAAACTAGATGCATCAATGATGTTAAGGCAGAAAGAAAGCTATTGGATGGTTTGAGTACATAGAAAAGCATTACCTATTTTGATGCTAACAATCAGGTGAATTCGCAGACAGCTAAATATCATCAGTGCTCCTTTTGGTGCCAATAAGAGCATCTAGCTCACATATGTGAATGAGCAAACAGCAGGAATAACTATGCCAGAGCACTTTGATGTACAAACCTTGAGTGCTGAATTGTTGTATAGTTTTCCGTGACATGCGTATGAAAAGGTTATGTATGGGACTGAATTTAAATGAATATATAATATACTGTATGCATATTCAATGGATGTTCAAAAAAAAACACAAAAAAAAAAACAACAGTAAGAAAACGTTTTTCTAATCCTTGTTTTGCAAGGGAATACAATTTTCTATAAAATTGCATATGCTAAACTATATATTATTCAAGTGTAAGGCTTTTTTTTAAATATCCAATGAATTGGTTTATAGCGTTTATTCCAAATACACTGTTTCATTTTGTTTGTATTTGTTTATTGTGCTTTGATAAAATATATTTTTAGCCCACTTTCTTCTGCCATTGGTGGTTGTAGCAATGAATAGTTTCTTTTCTGCGGATAAGGTATGGGGTGGCCTGATGCCCCTGAAATGCTAAAAACACAACAGAGTGGGGCCACATTGCTATTATGACATTGTCATGCATCTTTTGTGACACGGCCATGCGCCAAATGAGACATAGCCATGCCTCCATTGTGATATGGCCACGCCCATTTTCACCCTTGATTTGAAGACTTTTTATGTTAAGTATATTGGAAGGTTAAAGGAATGTGGGGAAGAGAATTATAGGCAACAGCACTGATTGGTCATTTCTGCGAGCGAGATTTACTAGGAGCATTATAGAAACTAGATAAAGTACTATAACAATAACATTTTATAATACATTACCTAATACGTAAATTAAACAATAATAATATAGGTTTAGAGTAGAGATGTGCGTGGACCCTCATGTTTTGGTTCTACAGTACAGTAATTCATCATCGTGTTTTGGTTTTGGCAAAACCACCCTCAAGTGTTTTGGTTAGAATTTGGTTTTGGTCTGGGTTTGTATTCCTTTAAAACCTATAAAAATCGATAAACATTGATAAAAATCAATAAAATAGCTAAAATCATGTAATTTGGATCTATTTACATGCAATCCAAAACCCAAGTACGTTTATTAAATCCGAGTTCCGAGCTGACAACAGATCCTAGCCGGGACTCGTTTCCATACAGAACCCAAAAGTGACTCCAAACTTGTACTCGATTCGACTTTAAACCCATAAGTTTGGGTGTGTTCGTATTTCAGAAAAACCAAACGCACATCTCTAGTTTTGAGTATCATGACAGGTATATTATTACACTAGCATTTGCCCATGGCTTTGCTTATGTGGATGTCTGTTATTGCTCAGTGGAACTAATTTTACCAAGACAGCAGTGCCAAGGTGTATTGTGATTTATATTTTATATTTTAAACATTGATCATAAAATGTCTTTGTTTGTAAACAATATTTGCAGTTTTTCCTTTAGGGATTAACACAAAAAGATGCTTGGGGCTACTAACTCATGAGTAAGCCACGTAAAGCTGCCCATGGGAGAAGCAGCTGGTCTTGAGATCTACGCCTGTAGCCTTGAGCATTTGCCACTGTGACTAATATCAACTTGCATCATGCGTAACCATTGTGTGTAGTATTTGTCTTGGTATGCCATCTATTAAATTGATGACTGAAACTTCATGAGTCAAGATAACCTGTCTGATTGGTGATTGATATATAGTTGAATTTCCATGCGAAATAAATTATATATATACCTGCAGTGGCATCCCGCGCCCATCTGTCAAGTTAGTTAAAAGTCCTATTGAGTGCCACTCTCTCCTTCACGCTATATATATATATATATATATATATATATATGTTTATTTATATATGCATATACAGATATATATATATATATATATATATATAAATCTTTGCATTTGGGGTGTGCAATATATGTATATATTTATATATATATTTATATACATAATCATTTTCGACTTGAGGAGCCTGCACACTGCATGCGCCAATTGTCCGGCAACAGGTTGTTCCTTTATTGCTCCTCTCCCTGATGTCACTTTGATATCATACATACCTCAGTTTGTTTCTAGGTCACTGAGTAACACGATCCAATTCATCCAGTATTTTTTGCATGATACCGGAACAAGCAGACAGACAGAAAGACAAAAACAGAGAATTTTTATTTTTTGTCTTCATAGTTCATAAACAGTCCCTAGAAGTATATTTTCTCAAAAAAATAATGCTATGTACAGACACAACCCTTACAGTTTATTATACAGTATGTATAGAGTTATGGGTCAATAATCCACCAGTTGGCACAAAAAATGCTTAATGCGGGTTAAAAGCCAGAGGCCCCCACAATTTATGTACAATTATAAATTTACGTTACCACAGGTCTCAATGGGAGTTAATGTGGATATTATTTTGCAGCTCCAGACGAGTTGAAAATTAGGGAAATTTCTTTATTTCAAGGTTAATTATCAGTACATAGTGCAGCACCTCTGGGGCACCCCTCCCAAGGCTGACACCCGAAAAGACAAAATAGGCAGCCCCCCACCACCACACACACTGCCCCATAGCCACACATATGCACACACACTGCCCCATAGACACACACACAACTGTCTGCACCAATCCCTCACCGCTCCAGCCTCTCTTTGCCCCCTTCCCCCCTGCAGTACCCACAGCTTACCACTGAGAGTTGACCCGGGTGGCAGCATTGTGAATTGGGGCTGGGCACTGGCAGAGCCTCTGCAGTAATATGAATTTAGGGCTAGCCGTGAGCCAATCGGAGGTCGTGGTCAAGAGCTTCCATTAGGCCTGGCCCCGATCCACACTGCTGCTACCCAGGTCCCCTCTTGATCTGGGCTCAGGACTATAATTTTCCCATCATTTATAAAAATTGCAACATTCATCCATTTGACACCACATAACAGACTCCAATACATTGCTTATGGCAGCTCACAGCCTTCTACACTGTCCTGCTAACTTAGTTACACAATTTGGGGGTACAGGATGATTGTCCTACACTTTCATGGACTAAGCGTAGGTCGCACACTGCAGAATTAACTCGCAACAAGTATAAACTTACCATTTCTAATTGAATTGCTGTGGAATCATGAGTGCACTTCATGAGAATATCCTACTAAACCCATGGCTAATTGAATTGTCCTCATAATATGCTCTAATGGTATTTAACTTTAAAATTACAGAATTGTATCTTAAGAAAGTGAAATACAGTCATCTCCCTCAGTGCTAATCATATTTACACCTACTGTATATTTACATGCCCAATTCTACAGGAAAGTGTATGAATTTGTGTAGCCCACCTACAGATGTTTTGTCCAGTGACATATCTATAATGGCTACCATGTGTGTGCTGCACATGGGCTCCTCGGCCTAGGGGGGCCTCCACAACCTACACCCATGTTTAATGCTCACCTCTCCACGCTGACAAATCAAAGGGACAACAACATGGAGGAGATTTGTGTATGCACAGTAGATAAATGACTGGGTTCAAGGCACAGGCATCATGTTCCCAGACAGCACATGCACACTAAACTCTGGCATGCCAGCATCTGCTCACCTGCTACTAGAGAGGAGGGGGCCCACAAAGAGATTGCCCGCCGACCCCCTTCTCTCTTTGGGCTTGAGTCTTGTTTGGAAGTAAAGCAAAAAAAGCAAGTAACTGTATCTGGAACAAACGATGCTCCAATGCAAGGGGAGCAAATACAATTATATACAGATGGAGCCTCCATTATTCAAGCTCCTTCTGTGACTAGGCGCGCCCGCCTGTGCGCACCTAGTCACTGTGAGCTTCTCCGTCTGGACAGGTGCACGCGCCCGCATGGAGACGCTCCCTCATCACTTGCACAATGGGAACCGACTCTGTGCACTCCCGGCGTGACTAGGCGGATGGATCGCCTAGTCACGCTGGGAGTCCATGCCTGCGCCTCCTTAGATAACGCTGGCTCCAACTATCTTTTCTGTGCAGGGTAAATACTGGCTGCTTTTGCAATGTAGCCGATAAATGTTATTTTTACACTGCACTTTAGGTTTCCGTTTGTGAACAGCCCACCCAAATCTAACTCTCTCTGCACATGTTACAGGATCAATTTTTTCCATCTAAAGAGCAACATGGTTTTGTCCAGATACACAGTTACCTGCTTTTGTTTTTGCTTTACTTCTAAATCAAAATCAGGTCCATATTACTGCTCTAACATATCTTCACATACCTCCCAACTGACCTGATCTTTGTTTTTGGGACTGTCCCGCTGTCTTACCCGCAGGCTGCAGTGTCCCGCAGTGAGGGCAGGGGGCAGTTGGGAGGCTCCTGTCACTCTGCTCAGCCTAGCAGAGCAGCGGTGTATAGATGCACTGGCCATGCCCCCTAAATGATGAATTCAGGTGGTGAGACTTTGTAGAACATCATCCCCACTAAGGCACGCCCCCATCCCTCGAGACCATGCCCCTTCTTTGGACGTGGAGTCCCGCTTACACCTTCCTCAATGTTGGGAGGTATGTCTTCACGCATTTTGGAAAAAAAAAAGATAAAAATTATATATACACCCAGCCAGGGCACAATTGGCAGCATCTTCACCATTACAGCTAGACAACACCCATGGAACCCTATCAGTCTTCATGAGATGAACAGAGCTGTGAATTATTACCCTAACACAAAAAAATAGATCCCATGTATTTTCATCCCATGTACTTAGTCTATTCTGATTATTTCTCACTGCTAACATTTAATATGGTTTGTATTCAAGTCACACACAACACGCATGCTCCTTTTCATTACTCACGTGTATAATAGGCCAGCAGAACAACTACAACAAACTAATGTATTCTTCATAATTGCTTTAAGCTTGTAAGTGCTGAAATAAACACAGCCACAACAATAAACGGACTGCAGTAAAATTTAGGGAACTCACATGATACATTCCTGGTCATAATTCCATGATATTTGGGCAAATGTAATTTTCATTGACCTTGCATGATTGAGCTGATATATCACCGTACCAGAAGCAATTATGGATTTATTCCAAGGGCGAACCCGAGGCATGATACTATCAATAGTAGATTTTCTGTTCACCTGGAGAAAAAAAGCAAACCTTTGGGAAGGGAGAGAAATTACACTGATATCCTAGATTTTTATCATAGATATTGCTTGGAACAAACATTTCAAAATCAATATCAAGACTGAGAGTTACAAATGAGGGTTTTTCTTGTCCTCTACTATAGAAAGCTCACTTAGTTCTCAGACATCATTTGTTATTACACCTCTACTTGGACAATCTATGTTTCTTAATTTGTGGTAGAGTTGGACATTCCGCACTTCAGATAAACTCAATCCAAGTATATTGACGAGAATTTTTTTTGTTCAGTATTAAAATTCTTCCATAGAAAATAACAATATATGTATGTTGGTACTGGTGCAACTTGAACTTTTTTATATATTTTTTTTTGCCCTTTTCTTTTTGGCATCCTGTTGTATTTTTCATCATTGTTTTATATCATCATGACATAGTTTATTTTCCCAGCCACTGAACAGAATATTATTCAATGAACAAAGAACAGCTGATCCATGTCCTGTCCAACCAAAGTAAACAACTCTATTGAGATTATATAAAAGCTTTGGTGAAAAACACACAAGAGAGACAAAAATAGACGTATAGTAGCAGATTTATCAGCGTAAGTAAAATTCAATAAGTCTAGTTTTTTGGAGGTGGAAACCCCTTTCAATATGTTTCTAATTTAATACATTTAATACCATTATCCCAGTCTGTAGTCCAATCTATTCTAAACTAGAATTTATCTCATTGATAAAGACCACTTTAAGACCTATCAGTTGATGGTATTAATATTCTGGGATTTTTAAATGTGACATTTTTTGAACAATAGTACATAGTAAAACGTACACATTGCTTAAATGGATACTGCATTGAAAAACACATTTTATAGCTAAAACGTGATTTCTAGACCCAACATTTAGTAAATCTGGCCTGTAACCAGCGTCAGACTGGCCAACCGGGGTAATGGGGAAACCCCCCCAGTGGGCCTCACTGCCTGAGGGCCCACCCCCTCATCTAAGGATCTGGATCAAGACTGTGCACTTGAATTATACAATATACTGGTTGGGTTTGGTTGGTTGACCCCAAATCTGACGCTGGATCCCGAGCTTTAGATTGCCAAAGGGGAGGGGGTGGCGAGTGCAACAAAGCCCCTTGTGGGCCCGCTGCGCATGCCATGCTGCGGGTTTGGTGGCTCTCTGTGCTCGCCACAGGTTCTATTTCCACTCTATGGGTGTCGAGGAATAGTCCCTGTCAGTCGGCATGCCGACTGTTGGGCTGTTAATTGGTCGGGATCTCAGTGTTGGTATAGTGAATGGCGTTCTCCCAACCGCCGGTCACATAACTACATCCCCAATATACATATGTTACATTATACTGTACAGGACTATGATGTATTCTCTACAGTGCATTGCTGTACATTACCATGCAAGCTCTAGCAGTATTTACTATGTACACTGTATATTTATAAAGGGGCCCAGACCATGCTCACTGTAATGGCTAGCCAAGCCAATGTGGAGGGTGGCCACACCCTCTCTGGAAGCTGGCCACACCCCTAATAATGGACACCTATCCGAGCATTTCCCAGTGGGCCCTTCATGCCCCAGTCCGCATTGCCTGTGTCCTCCATTTTAGGACCTGTTCACTAGCATAACCTATGGTGATATACTGTACAGTAATCCTACTTTTTTCTAGTACAGCTTCTTTACAATATGAGGGTCGATTTAATTAGGGGTGATGCCCGTGATGTGTTGTGATGTGCTGGAATGCCAGAAATCTACATTCCAATATATTGCATCAATTTTGCACTTAGATCATGCATTTTAATTCCCAGCCCCATAAGGTGTATATAAAAATGCACAAACTGAGGCTACTGTGTGTACGGTTTTGTACTCAGTGCACATCACCCAGTGGCGTGACTCCCACCCCCACAGCCACTGTGGAGGCTTGGAGGCACAGTGCTGCAGGGGCGCCTCCACTGATTACTGCTGTGAGTTCAGGAAGGAGCCGGAGGGCATAGCTCGTGCCTCTCCTATGTCCCTCCTGGGTCTCCAGTGGCGGCGGCGGCGTGTCTGTCAAATGACAGACACGTGCCGGTTTGTGAGCCAATCAGAGCTCATGGACCGGCAGCCAATCAGAAGCTGCAGATCCACGAGCTCTGATTGGCTCACAAACCGGCACTTCATTTAACAGACACGCTGCTGGAGACACAGGACGGACACAGGAGAGGCATGCGCTGTGGCCTCTTGCTCCTTCCCTAACTCACAGACTGTACCCTCCTTCCCACACAGCAGCGGGGGGTGGGTGTGTACCTGGCACTGGGGGCACATATTTGGATCTGGGGGCATATGTATAGCTGGCACTGGGGGGGAGTGCATATAGGGCATTGGGGGCATACGTGTTTCTCGCACTATGGGGGCATGTTTTTATCTGTCACTGTGGTGGAATATCTGGCACTGGGGGCATATGTGGCACTGGGAGCACAACCCTAGCAACAACCATTACCCCCTGGTAACAAACACAACACCCAGCTCATGAAATCCCTGGCAACAAGCATTACCCCCTAGCAACGAGAATGACACCCAGTGCATGAAACCCCTGGCAACAAATATTACCCCCTGGCAACGAGCTTTACACCCAGCACATAATACCCCTGGCAACAAGCATGACACCCTGAGCATGAAAACCCCTGGCACCGTGCATGGAAGCAAGAGCATGAAACCCCTGGCAACCAGCAGGTAATTTAAAAGTAATTAGAAGCCTTACTGTAGGGCTCAATGCGTAATGGGCATTGCGGTGTTGGCATAATGTGTCACAGGCATTACGGTGTGTGGTATACTATATCACGGGCATTGTGGTATATGGTATAATGTCTCAGGGGCATTGCAGTGTGTAGCATAATGTATAATGGGCATTGCGATGCGTGGCATAATGTGTCACAGGCATTACGGTGTGTGGCATAATGTGTAAGGGGCATTACGGTGTGTGGCATATTGTGTAATGGGTATTATTGTGTGTGGCATAATGTCTAAGGGGCAATTCAAGTATGTGGCATAATGTATACTGAGCATTACTAGAAGGAGTATAAATGACAAATAATGTAAGTGGCATGAATCAGGATTATTTTTTTCTGTGGTGGCCAACGTCTGGGCGTGCAGGTTGCAAAACTGGGGTATATGGTAGTCTTTTCCTGCAATACCACGCCCCTTTATGTAAAGCCACACCCATTTCAGCAAGGCCGTGTCCCCTTTCCTGTGGCATCACTTTACTAGTGGCAATTATTGGTGTGTGGGGGTGGGGGGTGGGGGGGCGCCAGAGAATGTTTTGGCTTGGAGGAGAAAAATTTCTAGTTACGCCACTGACATCACCCATACATTCTGCTGGGGTGAATGATTTTGCATTGCTCTTATTTGAATTGGCTCATTGTTTTATGTTTATGCCACAATGTTACATCGGCTGCTCTGAAGCCCTCACTAACGTGTAGTTTTTATTTCTCAATCTCTTGTTTTAAATTCTAACACATTTGCCGCTTCTAATCCTCATGTTGTGACTTCTTCTAGCACACCATCTAGTCTGAAATATAATCATGAATAACAACAATAATAATATTTTATTTATATAGCTCCTTTCTCTCAACAGAACTCCAAGTACTTGACATACTTTGCAGGGGATACACATGCCTTATCGATCAGAATATTGACAAGCATTGTGTGTACCCTGGAATGCAGACACTGTGATATTGGCAAGTATTTAAAGCACCGACCATCGGCAGTACAAATATGCTAAGCACATTGGTGGCTCCAGAGATGGGGCTGCAGTCTAAATTTCAAATAGGGGAGCCAGTGAGTCAGTGTGGGATGAGAGTTGGTGACAGTTGGTGTGGCTCCCCTCATCGAAATTTGGACTATGCTGCAGCCCCCTCTCAGTCTGGACCCACCACTGCTAATTAATTATGTTACTAGCTGTACTGTCCACATGTGTAAATTGCTGACATCATGGTGTCTGTGCTCCGGGGTCCGCTTTATGGGCCTGATTCAGATGTGGTTGGAGGTGCTACAGCTGCAGCTTACATAGAAGCAGCGATAGCTCTAATATGGGAAT
Source organism: Pseudophryne corroboree (assembly GCF_028390025.1). NCBI lineage: Eukaryota > Metazoa > Chordata > Amphibia > Anura > Myobatrachidae > Pseudophryne > Pseudophryne corroboree. Next base: position 856,335,947 of record NC_086447.1, read on the forward strand.
GCAGCAGGCGGCGTTAATTCTGTATTTATTTTGAAACCTTTTCTTTTAAAATATGTCCTAGTCTGAAATATTCTCACATCTAAGGCGGGATGCAATGCCGCCCGACTTCGACAGCTGCGCGGGAAACTGGCCGTACTCAGACTTTTTTTTTAAAGGGGCAATCATTTACAAGGCATGGTTTTACATTGTAAGTGATTGCCCCTTTAATTAAAATCTGAGTTTGGCAGGCATCCCACATGGCTGCCGAACTCGAGTGGCAGGGGCTGGCTGGCAACTATCAGCCTGGGGGGCAGACTCAAGCAAGTGGCCCAGCTTTTCACAGGGAATCTGCAGTCAGGTGGCCCTGGAATACGTAAATTGCACTGGCACGGGGGGGCAGATGGCACCCTGCGAAGCCAGCCCCTGTCGGGTGGCATTACATTCCGCCCCTAATCTTCATTTTCTGCATAGCCGGCCATAGGCATAGGCAAACTAGGCAATTGCCTAGGGCATTTGATATGCCTAGGGGCATCATCAGCTTCTGCTGATTAAAATGATATGCGGCATGCCTATATTCTGTGTGTAGCATTTCATATGCAGATACAGCCACAGTCTCACACAGTATATAGGCATGCTGCATATAATTTCAATCAGCAGAAGCTGCTTGTGCATCCTAGCCACATAGCAATGCAAATAAGATGCACTTTCATAAAACAAAGGTGCCCAACGTTAGCATTGAGGCAAGATTTATGAGGACACATCTGTATCCAAGCAGAGGCAGAGGTCACAGTATTAGTGGCAGTGTGAGTGCTGTGTGCGGGTCGGTTGGTTGTGCAGTAGTGTTCGGAATATCTGTAAGGAGCATTATGTGTGTCATGTAAAAATGCATTAATAATGTGCAACATATGTGTAAGGGGCACTATGTGTGTCATTATGTGTATAAGGGCATTAATAAGGACATTAATAATATGTCTCATATGTGTAAGGAGCATTACTCTGTGGCATTATGTGTATAAGGTGCTCTACTATGTGGCGTTGCGTATAGAAAGGGCAATACTGTGTGGTCTAATGTGAATAAAGGGCAATAGGGTGTGGTGTAATGTGAATAAGAAGCAATTCAGTGTGATGTAATGTGAATAAGGGGCTCTACTGTGAGGAGTAACGTTTATAAGGTAAAATAATACTACTGTGGGATGTAATATGAATTATGGACACTATCGCATGATCAAATGTGAATAAAGTTGCAGTACTGTGTGGCGTAATTGGAATTGGGGTTACTATTGTGTGGCCATGCCCCTCGCCAGCAAAAACACACCCCTTTTTGGGCTCAGCGCCAAATGTGCGAACTGTTCCTATTTAAAATATAGGGGGTACAAACACCAAAGTAAGGACTGCTATGAGTGAGGGGTGATGGTGCTGAGAAAGAGGTGCAAGGTCAGAGGCGGAACCAGTGGTGGTGCTAGGGGGCACCAACCAAAATCTTGCCTAGGGCATCATATTGGTTAGGGCCGGCTCTGAGTTTCTGTATTTTAAAATATCTCCTATATACTTCACCGCTAATGTTATTTTATGGCTTTTTGTTTAACACTACACCCTGGAAATATTCCCCACGCCTAAATGTTCGTTTCTTACACTGATCTTCTAACACACTTCCTACACTGATATATTCCCCCTCTAATCTTCACTATGACCTCTGCCTCTGGCATACCACCTCCTGCGTAGCATTCTCCGCTCCTGAACTTCAGATCATAACCGCTTGTTGTAGCATATCCCCAACTCAAAGATGCTCCTATTCTTCAAGTCATGGCCTCTTTATCTAGTACAATTTGCACTCTGAAATATTTTATACCTCAATTCTCAATGGCATGAAGACATGAGGTAGGGAATATTTCACATTTAGCACATGTCACCTTGTATGACCTACTTAAAATGAATCCAGCATGCATATGTGTTCAGGACAGACCATAGTAGCATCAAATTCTGGAATTTACATAGATATCACATACCTATCAAACCTGCCTTGGCTAGTTTTATCTGTTGCACACAAAGGGCTTTAATCACAGTTGCCAGAAAACAGAATTTCACGTGTCCACAGAAAAAAGTTGCATCTTTGTGATCGAAGAATGGTCGCATACATAAATCTATAGCTGTGCTGACTCCCCTTAGCTGTGGACCCCTCCCCGTGACCTACTTGGGTCTGATGTGTTCGGAATTCAGCTGGAGGCATGGCTTCATCATGAGTTCTGGAATTGGTAAAAATCACGGGGGGTGATTCAGACCTGATCGTAGATGTGCTAAATTTAGCACATCTACGGTCAGCTTCCCTGACATGCGGGGGGACACCCAGCACAGGGCTAGTCCGCCCGCACGTCTGGCCCTACCCTGTCCCCTGTCGTACAAGTACAAAAGCATTGCACAGCGGCAATGCTTTTGTACTGTAGGAGTAGCTCCCAGCCAGCGCAGCTCCTGCGCGCTGGCCGGGAGCTACTCGTCGCTGCGTGGGTCACAGCGGCTGCGTGTGACATCACGCAGCCTCCACGGCCCGCCCCAAACGGTCCGGGCATGCCTGCATTGCCCGGACTGTGCCCCCCTAAACGGCGGTCAAACACCACCGGACCGCCCCCTCCTGCCCAGCGACCACCTCTGCCTGTCAATCAGGCAGAGGCGATCGCAGGGCTAAGACAGCCGTCAGCTGTCTGCCATACGTCAGTGCACTGTGGCGCCGGCGCAGAAACACTTCAGACCTGATCGCTGCTGTGTGAACACGCACAGCAGTAATCAGGTCTGAATTAGCCCCACAGTACTCAATGAGAACTCATTATAGTTTATGGCAGGTTAGTAGTTAAATAAGTACCAAGAGTGGCATGGTGCGTGTAAAACACAAAGTGTGGCTGATACAAATCAGATTTTTTTATGTTGCTTAATAACAACAGATAAAAATGTAAATGTATGTGTAGCCCAAGCCCCCACCTGCTGAGAATTATATACTTTTTAAATGTGATGATCCAGCATCCTCTTCAGTGTAAGGACTCTTCTTAAACACTATTGCAGGGTTTTCACATCATCATTGCTTTTGCATCTGAATCGGGCTACATGTGTGACAAATTTGCATTCCGAATAAGGATCAAGATCTATTTATGGGAGGCAATCAATTTGCCGGCTGTCGGAATCCCGGCGGTCACAGTACCGATGCCGGAATCCTGACAGCCGGCAATTTCCGACTCACATGGGCTATTCCCACTCGTGGGTGAACACTACACCCATAGATTGGGAATAGATCCTGTGGCAAGCGCTACAAGGCGGGCTCAGCGAGCCTGCAAGGGGACTCGTAGCGCTTGCCTCGCTGCCGGCATTCTGGCGGGCGGGATGCTGGTGTCGGGATACTGACAGCCGGCATCCCATCTGCCGGGAATACATATGTATTCCCTATAAATCACTATGTAAATAAACCCCTAGATTTGGCACACCTATTTCATTTATCATTTTAACACTATTTAAAAAAAAAAGTGAGGCGTTGGATTTTTCTGCCCAGGTCGCCTGAGTTTATTTTAGGAGCAGCAGGTGACGCGCTGTGAGCGATCCTGAACATGTGTCCTGACGCTTTGGCAGATGAAAGTGCTGATGCTGCAGATTACTGTATAAACCTTTTATCTTTAAACCATTTTAATTAGCTAACCAACATGTTTTATTTCAAAGCAGTGCTTTTAACTTCACGCTTCACAAAGTATATGTTAATCTTTGATTAGGATTGTTTTTGTCACTAATCCCTCATGGTTTTTGTTTTTTTTGCACAATGCAGTATGTTCACACAGAACCCCATAACAAGCAAACACTTACAGGGAGCTAGGCAGTGTACTGTAACCATAAATACTGTATGTAAGGATAAAACATAAAGCTGAAATATATGTCTATGCATATGTGGTTATACCTATATGTGTATATATATATATATATATATATACAATGTGTTGTTAAATACTTGCACACTCCAATTTCTCTGACGTCCTAAGTGGATGATGGGGACTCCGTCAGGACCATGGGGATTAGCGGCTCCGCAGGAGACAGGGCACAAAACTAAAGCTTTAGGATCAGGTGGTGTGTACTGGCTCCTCCCCCCATGACCCTCCTCCAAGCCTCTGTTAGGTTTTTGTGCCCGTCCGAGCAGGGTGCAATCTAGGTGGCTCTCTTAAGGAGCTGCTTAGAAAAAGTTTTTAGGTTTCTTATTTTCAGTGAGTCCTGCTGGCAACAGGCTCACTGCATCGAGGGACTTAGGGGAGAGAAGTTCAACTCACCTGCGTGCAGGATGGATTGGCTTCTTAGGCTACTGGACACCATTAGCTCCAGAGGGAGTCGGAACACAGGTCTCACCCTGGGGTTCGTCCCGGAGCCGCGCCGCCGACCCCCCTTGCAGATGCTGAAGATTGAAGGTCCAGAAACAGGCGGCAGAAGGCTTTTCAGTCTTCATGAAGGTAGCGCACAGCACTGCAGCTGTGCGCCATTGTTGTCACACACTTCACACCAACGGTCACGGAGGGTGCAGGGCGTTGCTGGGGGTGCCCTGGGCAGCAATGTATAATACCTTATTCTGGCTAAAAATACATCACATATAGCCCCTGGAGGCTATATGGATGTATTTAACCCCTGCCAGGTCTCAGAAAAACGGGAGAAGAAGCCCGCCGAAAAGGGGGTGGGGCCTATTCTCCTCAGCACACAGCGCCATTTTCCCTCACAGAAAGGCTGGTGGGAAGGCTCCCAGGCTCTCCCCTGCACTGCACTACAGAAACAGGGTTAAAACAGAGAGGGGGGGCACTTATTTGGCGATATGTATATATATATATTAAAATGCTATAAGGGAAAAACACTTATATAAAGGTTGTCCCTGTATAATATAGCGTTTTTGGTGTGTGCTGGCAAACTCTCCCTAGTGGGGTCCTGTCCTCTATCAGAGCATTCCCTGTGTGTGTGCTGTGTGTCGGTACTTGTGTGTCGACATGTATGAGGACGATGTTGGTGAGGAGGCGGAGCAATTGCCGGTAATGGTGATGTCACTCTCTAGGGAGTCGACACCGGAATGGATGGCTTATTTAAGGAATTACGTGATAATGTCAACACGCTGCAAGGTCGGTTGACGACATGAGACGGCCGGCAAACCAATTAGTACCTGTCCAGGCGTCTAAAACACCGTCAGGGGCGTTAAAACGTCCTTTTACCTCAGTCGGTCGACACAGACACGGACACTGACTCCAGTGTCGACGGTGAAGAAACAAACGTATTTTCCTTTAGGGCCACACGTTACTTGTTAAGGGCAATGAAGGAGATGTTACATATTTCTGATACTACAAGTACCACAAAAAAGGGTATTATGTGGAGTGTGAAAAAACTACATGTGGTTTTTCCTGAATCAGATAAATTAAATGAAGTGTGATGATGCGTGGGTTTCCCCCGATAGAAAATTATTGGCGGTATACCCTTTCCCGCCAGAAGTTATGGCGCGTTGGGAAACACACCTTAGGGTGGATAAGGCGCTCACACGCTTATAAAAACAAGTGGCGTTACCGTCTCCAGATACGGACGCCCTCAAGGAGCCAACTGATAGGAGGTTGGAAAATATCCTAAAAAGTATATACACACATACTGGTGTTATACTGCGACCAGCGATCGCCTCAGCCTGGATGGGCAGCGCTGGGGTGGCTTGGTCGGATTCCCTGACTGGAAATATTGATACCCTTGACAGGGACAGTATTTTATTGACTATAGAGCATTTAAAAGATGCATTTCTATATATGCGAAACTCTGGCATCAAGAGTAAGTGCGATGTCCATATCTGCCAGACGATGTTTATGGACATGACAGTGGTCAGGTGATGCAGATTCCAAACGGCACATGGAAGTATTGCCGTATAAAGGGGAGGAGTTATTTGGGGTCGGTCCATCGGACCTGGTGGCCACGGCAACAGCTAGAAAATCCACCTTTTTTACCCCAAGTCACATCTCAGCAGAAAAAGACATAGTCTTTTCAGCCTCAGTCCTTTCGTCCCCATAATATCTGCCCAGGGATAGAGGTAAGGGAAGAAGACTGCAGCAGGCAGCCCATTCCCAGGAACAGAAGCCTTCCACCGCTTCTGCCAAGTCCTCAGCATGACGCTGGGGCCGTACAAACAGGTGCGGTGGGGGGTCGTCTCAAGAGTTTCAGCACGCAGTGGGCTCACTCGCAAGTGGACCCCTGGATCCTACAAGTAGTATCCCAGGGGTACAGATTGGAAATTCGAGACGTCTCCCCCTCGCAAGTTCCTGAAGTTTGCTTTACCAACGTCTACCTCCGACAGGGAGGCAGTATTGGAAACAATTCACAAGCTGTATTCCCAGCAGGTGATAATCAAAGTACCCCTCCTACAACAAGTAAAGGGGTATTATTCCACACTATATTGTGGTACTGAAGCCAGACGGCTCGGTGAGACCTATTCTAAATGGAGTCACTCAGAGCAGTGATAGCGAACCAGGAAGAAGGGGACTATATGGTGTCCCTGGACATCAAGGATATTTACCTCCATGTCCAAATTTGCCCTTCTCACAAAGGGTACCTCAGGTTCGTGGTACAAAACTGTCACTATCAGTTTCAGACGCTGCCGTTTGGATTGTCCACGGCACCCCGGGTCTTTACCAAGGTAATGGCCGAAATGATGATTCTTCTTCAAAGAAAAGGCGTCTTAATTATCCCTTACTTGGACGATCTCCTGATAAGGGCAAGGTCCAGAGAACAGTTGGAGGTCTGAGTAGCACTATCTCAAGTAGTTCTACGACAGCACGGGTGGATTCTAAATATTCCAAAATCGCAGCTGTCTCCGACGACACGTCTGCTGTCCCTAGGGATGATTCTGGACACAGTCCAGAAAAAGGTGTTTCTCCTGGAGGAGAAAGCCAGGGAGTTATCCGAGCTAGTCAGGAACCTCCAAAAACCAGGAAAAGTGTCAGTGCATCATTGCACAAGGGTCCTTGGAAAAATGGTGGCTTCTTACGAAGCGATTCCATTCGGCAGATTTCACGCAAGAACTTTTCAGTGGGATCTGCTGGACAAATGGTCCGGATCGCATCTTCAGATGCATCAGCGGATAACCCTGTCTCCAAGGACAAGGGTGTCTCTTCTGTGGTGGCTGCAGAGTGCTCATCTTCTAAAGGGCCACAGTTATGCATTCAGGACTGGGTCCTGGTGACCACGGATTCCAGCTTGAAAGGCTGGGGAGCAGTCACACAGGGAAAAAATTTCCAGGGAGTGTGATCAAGTCTGGGGACTTCTCTCCGCATAAATATACTGGAGCTAAGAGCAATTTACAATGCTCTAAGCTTAGCAAGACCTCTGCTTCAAGGTCAGCCGGTATTGATCCAGTGGGACAACATCACGGCAGTCGCCCACGTAAACAGACAGGGCGGCACAAGAAGCAGGAGGACAATGGCAGAAACTGCAAGGATTCTTCGCTGGGCGGAAAATCATGTGATAGCACTGTCAGCAGTTTTCATTCCGAGAGTGGACAACTGGGAAGCAGACTTCCTCTGCACGACCTCCACCCGGGAGAGTGGGGACTTCATCGAGAAGTTTTTTCCACATGATTGTGCACCGTTGGGAAAGACCAAAGGTGGACATGATGGCGTCCCGCCTGAACAAAAAATTGGACAGGTATTGCGCCAGGTCAAGAGACCCTCAGGCAATAGCTGTGGACGTTCTGGTAACACCAGGGGTGTACCAGTCGGTGTATGTGTTCCCTCCTCTGCTTCTCATACCAAAGGTACTGAGAATTATAAGACGTAGAGGAGTAAGAACTATACTCGTGGCTCCGGATGGGCCAAGAAGGACTTGGTACCCGGAACTTCAAGAGATGCTCACAGAGGACTCAGGGCCTCTGCCGATAAGAAGGGACTTGTTTCAGCAAGTACCATGTCTGTTCCAAGACTTACCGCGGCTGCGTTTGACGGCATGGCGGTTGAACACCGGATCCTAAGGGAAAAAGGCATTCCGGAAGAGGTCATTCCTACCCTGGTCAAAGCCAGGAAGGAGGTGACCGCACAACATTATCACCACATGTGGCGAAAATATGTTGCGTGGTGTGAGGCCAGGAAGGCCCCACGAAGAAATTTCAACTCGGTCGATTCCTGCATTTCCTGCAAACAGGAGTGTCTATGGGCCTCAAATTGGGGTCCATTAAGGTTCAAATTTCGGCCCTGTCGATTTTCTTCCAGAAAGAATTGGCTTCAGTTCCTGGAGTCCAGAAATTTGACAAGGGAGTACTGCATATACAACCCCCTTTTGTGCCTCCAGTGGCACTGTGGGATCTCAACGTAGTCCTGGGATTCCTCAAATCACGTTGGTTTAAACCGCTCAAATCTGTGGATTTGAAATATCTCACATGGAAAGTGACCATGATGTTGGCCCTGGCCTCGGCCAGGCGAGTGTCAGAATTGGCGGCTTTGTCTCACAAAAGCCCATATCTGATTGTCCATTCGGACAGGGCAGAGCTGCGGACTCGTCCCCAGTTTCTCCCTAAGTTGGTGTCAGCGTTTCATCTGAACCAGCTTATTGTGGTACCTGCGGCTACTAGAGACTTGGAGGACTCCAAGTTGCTAGATGTTGTCAGGGCCCTGAAAATATAGATTTCCAGGACGGCTGGAGTCAGGAAAACTGATTTGCTGTTATCCTGTATGCACCCAAAAAACTGGGTGCTCTTGCTTCTAAGCAGACGATTGCTAGTTGAATGTGTAGTACAATTCAGCTTGCACATTCTGTGGCAGGACTGCCACAGCCAAAATATATAAATGCCCATTCCACAAGGAAGGTGGGCTCATCTTGGGCGACTGCCCGAGGGGTCTCGGCTTTACAACTTTGCCGAGCTGCTACTTGGTCAGGGGCACACCCTGGCTGAGGAGGACCTGGAGTTCTCTCACTCGGTGCTGCAGAGTCATCCGCTCTTTCCCGCCCGTTTGGGAGCTTTGGTATAATCCCCATGGTCCTGACGGAGTCCCCAGCATCCACTTAGGACGTCAGAGAAAATAAGATTTTACTTACCGATAAATCTATTTCTCGTAGTCCGTAGTGGATGCTGGGCGCCCATCCCAAGTGCGGATTGTCTGCAATACTTGTACATAGTTGTTGTTACAAAAAAATCGGGTTGTTATTGTTGTGAGCCGTCTGTTCAGAGGCTCCTACGGTTGTCATACTGTTAACTGGGTTCAGATCACAAGTTGTACGGTGTGATTGGTGTGGCTGGTATGAGTCTTACCCGGGATTCAATATCCTTCCTTATTGTGTACGCTCGTCCGGGCACAGTATCCTAACTGAGGCTTGGAGGAGGGTCATGGGGGGAGGAGCCAGTACACACCACCTGATCCTAAAGCTTTAGTTTTGTGCCCTGTCTCCTGCGGAGCCGCTAATCCCCATGGTCCTGACGGAGTCCCCAGCATCCACTACGGACTACGAGAAATAGATTTATCGGTAAGTAAAATCTTATTATTCCAGCATGTATGGTGCTCCTTTAAGTCTGTTCCATTAGGGTCCAGATAAGTAGAAAAAATTGGAGAGAAAGGGCACTCAATTAAACGTACAATTGAACTTTTATTATCACCCACATTTGGGCATATTGGTGAATGAGCAACAAACCACGGTGGCTCAGTTTTGAATATCAGAAAAACAGTTCCAAAAAGTGTGGCATCATCAGTGCCTACATAATATTTCCATCGCAATGTATCACAGAAGCAAAAAATAGATGACTTAGCTGTCCGTCGACCTCGGTCACTAAATGACCGTTCAAGACCATCACATCATGTCACTGTCACCATGCTTAGTGTAGAACCATCCGTGCATAAACACAACCACATCAAACTTAAATACCCTCTATCAAATACTTACAGGTGAGCTGGCCATCCGTCCCACATTGTCCAGCGTGCGTTTCACCCGTCTACGCCTGCGCTACAATCCGCTCCACCCCTTCAGTATTGCGTTTCACTGAATCAATTGCTTCCTGATTATGCGCCTCAATTCACGCTACGTCACTTCCGGTGACGTGCGCTGGGCGCACCCATAGCAGGAACTAAATCTCAGTCGTTGCCATGGAAACGGGGCGCCGTGAGCGTCAGGTTTTAACCCGCACATCACTGTCCCGTATTTCATGTCACAAGCTGAGTGTCATATATTGTACTCATATTGAAGGTGCTTATATATTCTTCAGTGAGCTACTAATAATGTTAGAGCATTATTAAGGGGTCATGCAGGAAAATCAAAAATGTAAAATGTAACGCAGACTGGGGTCACACTGGCCTTAGGGTCATCAGAGGCTTATTATACCAATCTCAGATGCAATCAAATGCTATCATTCAGTAAATAATAGATGTGGCTGTAATCATACACCGAGGGTCACACCTTCAGTGCTCATAACCGATTGCCCACCGCAATCCTGACAAACATATATATATTTTGGTTCAAACAATTACAAAAATTACCTATACATAAACTAATGAAGTCACACTAGAAGATCTTTTTGTTAAAAAAACACTACATAGCCCATAGTACGGAGCACCGTATCCCTGATAAGGGTAGTGTTATGTATTTGGTCGGTCTACGTTGTGCGTAACATCTGCCCGTAGCTTTTTTGGACAGGTTTATTAGTTGTTTGTGGTAAACACTGTACTAATCATTACAGGATTTGTTGTTACCATGTCACAAGGTGCTAGGTTGCTTGATGAACACCTGTTAGATTTAGCTGAAAATACTCAGGTGAGCCTTACTGATGAAGATGCCGATAAGGTGTTGTTTGAACAAGAGGAATTCAACCAGTTACCAGCTGATAATGCGGTTGATTTATATTATAAACTGCTAAGACTGAGTAAACGCGAGGTGGACCTTGTCTTACATGGTCAGTTCTTGTCAGATTATTATCGTCAGAAAAAAATCCCACGTGGGTTTCGAATCCACAACATTCCTACAATAGGACGCACTAATCCTAGTTTCTGCAGCAAGTGGTGCGGTGTTTTAAATAAATGTTCCCTCGACCTCATTTTATTAGTGGTCGAGGAGGTGGGTACTGAATTACAAAAAACAAGAACTGACCTTGAGGATTTTAGGTCACAGCTGCAACCAAAATTGATTGAGGATAAGTCTGATAAATGGCTTGATAAATTAACTACACAAATTGACCGATATAAAAAAGATTTGATCACGTTTAAGAAGAATAAGCTCGAGACGGTACAGAATGATTACAGGAATCATACAGTGTATAGATGGTTAACTGGTGAAGGGGCTAGAACACCAAGGTATAGAAATTTTGTTAGCAAGCACAGGGTACTTTATTCTGTGGATTCCTCTTATTCTTCATCCGAAACAGAGAATAATGATACATTGCCCCCCAGTGGTCAGAATTTTTTAGGGGCACAATTGGATCCCAAAGGGATAGGTGGCAGTTCAGAAAGAAGGGCCGCACGCGGAGGGGCCAGGGGAAGAAGGGGAAGAAGAAGGAAGTGACAATTGAAAATATTTTCAATTTGTCTAGGCATACATTGACATCAGCTGAAACCTCTGTTTTATCTTTAGGACTTTCCTTTGTACCCACCTTTAAGCGTGAGGAATTTGACATACAACTTAATATGTATAAGATGGGACGTAAGTTACGGTTACGCGAATTCTTTAAGGACACATGCAATATTGCCGTTGATAGTAATACGTTCACAATGAAAGGTTCTAGTGATTTTGATCCCCCATCTGCCAACCCAAGCATTCAAACCTACTTGAGGATGGTGGAAGAGGATCTCAAAGTGTCTTCTAGAAATTCTGGTTGTTACCAAAACATTAATTATGAACAAAGAGAGGCGATCAGATCGCTACAGAACAATCATGAGATTGTGATCCGCATGGCGGACAAAGGGGGAGGAGTCGTGTTATTAGATTATCAGTACTATGATGAAGATGTTAGATCTCAATTGAGTGATACTGCTACAAACACGAAGAAGTCATACAATCCGATGTATGAGATTAAGACCCGTGTGGATCAGTTGTTGGATCGGGGCCTGTCAGGGGGCCTGTTGGATGAACGTTTGGTGAAAATTTTGACTGTTGATCACCCAGTCTGCCCAATATTATATTGCATACCCAAGATCCACAAGTCCCTTGACAGACCCCCAGGTCGTCCAATTGTGTCAGCAGAGAAATCGGTTCTACAACCTTTAGCCAAATACGTTGATTTTTTGTTGCAGCCGGTAGTATTGAATAGCAGAAGCTATATACGTGATACCGGAGATTTCTTGAAAAAGCTTATGTCCATTGATTCATTACCCACAAATTGTTTGTTTGCCACTATGGATGTATCATCCTTGTATACAGTAATACCTCATGATAGTGGAATCTCGGCAGTACGATTGGCGTTGTCCAATTTTGATTTTGTGGGACCCCCGATTGATTTTGTGTGTGAGATGATTGAGGTAATTTTGACCCAGAATCATTTCCGTTACGGCGATGCCTATTATGTGCAGAATGCTGGGACCGCGATGGGATCAAATTTGGCGCCGGTTTAAGCCAATATTTTTATGACGCAATATGAGAATGAGAACATTTATCCCAGATATGGTCCCAGCATTCTGCACTATTATAGGTTTATCGATGATGTATTCATAGTTTGGGGTAACACTCGAGATAGCTTTGTGCAGATGGTAGCGGAATTGAATGGGCTGGATAGTCCGATCCGTTTTACGCACAACATTCAGACCGACCAAATAGAATTTTTAGATGTGTGTATATTTAAAAAGGAGGGCTCATTAGGAACCACCCTGTATCGGAAGAATACTGACAGGAACACTTTTTTACACTCTACTAGTCACCACCCCAGGGCACTTAAGAATGGACTACCCATCTCACAATTTCTTCGTGTAATGCGTAATAATTCAGAGAGTTTGCTAAGAGAACAACAACTTGTCGAAATGGCATCCAGATTTGAACAGAGAGGCTATGGCAAACACTTGGTGAAAAAGGCATTAAAGAGGGCTAGATACATCTATACCCATGAGGGGAGTAAGCCCAAAACACGGAAGAACGAGAGAATGGTCATTACTACACAGTATGATGTGAAAGCCCCGGCATTTGCACGTTCGGTGAGAAAACATTGGCCAATCATTGCCACAGATACTACGTTTAAGAATATAACAAAGAAACCGTTAATATCATTTGCACGTGGACCAAATTTGAAGCAGCTTTTGATGCAGCCAATGAAGAATTTTGACAAATCTAAGACCACTTGGCTTAGGACCAGTAGACTTGGTTGTTTTCGTTGCCTAGGGTGTACAACTTGCAATAGCATGCTTACTGGCAAAACGTTTTCCCATCCTCATACTGGTCAGAGAATTGCCATCAGGCATCATGTCACTTGCACCTCAGACTATGTGATTTACATTCTGATGTGTCCTTGTGGACTCTATTATGTTGGAAAGACCACCACCACGTTTAGGGAAAGAATGGCAAACCATAGACTTTCGATTCGGCAATCATTCATCAAAAAACAGAGCGACAAGCTGGTGGCTCGGCATTTTTTGACCAATGGACACCAATTGGCAACACTCAAATGTATGATTATTGATCATGTTCCTAAGTTGGCGAGGGGTGGTGACCGTGGTAGGAAACTTCTTCAAAATGAATCCAGATGGATATATAAGCTTGGTACCAAGGTTCCCAGGGGTTTAAATGAGAACATTAACATGAAGTGTTTTTTATAAGAACAAAACGGACTTATACTGATTAATTGAAACGGGTTTATTTTTGTGTATTTACGTTTGTCTTGGGGTATGCCTGTCAGGGATACGGTGCTCCGTACTATGGGCTATGTAGTGTTTTTTTAACAAAAAGATCTTCTAGTGTGACTTCATTAGTTTATGTATAGGTAATTTTTGTAATTGTTTGAACCAAAATATATATAGGTTTGTCAGGATTGCGGTGGGCAATTGGTTATGAGCACTGAAGGTGTGACCCTCGGTGTATGATTACAGCCACATCTATTATTTACTGAATGATAGCATTTGATTGCATCTGAGATTGGTATAATAAGCCTCTGATGACCCTAAGGCCAGTGTGACCCCAGTCTGCGTTACATTTGACATTTTTGATTTTTCTGCATGACCCCTTAATAATGCTCTAACACTATTAGTAGCTCACTGAAGAATATATAAGCACCTTCAATATGAGTACAATATATGACACTCAGCTTGTGACATGAAATACGGGACAGTGATGTGCGGGTTAAAACCTGACGCTCACGGCGCCCCGTTTCCATGGCGACGACTGAGATTTAGTTCCTGCTATGGGTGCGCCCAGCGCACGTCTCCGGAAGTGATGTAGCGTGAATTGAGGCGCATAATCAGGAAGCAATTGATTCAGTGAAACGCAATACTGAAGGGGTGGAGCGGATTGTAGCGCAGGCGTAGACGGGTGAAACGCACGCTGGACAATGTGGGACAGATGGCCAGCTCACCTATAAGTATTTGATAGAGGGTATTTAAGTTTGATGTGGTTGTGTTCATGCACGGATGGTTCTACACTAAGCATGGTGACAGTGACATGATGTGATGGTCTTGAACGGTCATTTAGTGACCGAGGTCGACGGACAGCTAAGTCATCTATTTTTTTGCTTCTGTGACACATTGTGATCGAAATATTATGTAGGCACTGATGATGCCACACTTTTTGGAACTGTTTTTCTGATATTCAAAACTGAGCCACCGTGGTTTGTTGCTCATTCACCAATATGCCCAAATGTGGGTGATAATAAAAGTTCAATTGTACGTTTAATTGAGTGCCCTTTCTCTACAATTTTTTCTATATATATATATATATATATATTAGAGATGAGCGGGTTCGGTTTCTCTGAATCCGAACCCGCCAGAACTTCATGTTTTTTTTCACGGGTCCGAGCGACTCGGATCTTCCCGCCTTGCTCGGTTAACCCGAGCGCGCCCGAACGTCATCATGACGCTGTCGGATTCTCGCGAGGCTCGGATTCTATCGCGAGACTCGGATTCTATATAAGGAGCCGCGCGTCGCCGCCATTTTCACACGTGCATTGAGATTGATAGGGAGAGGACGTGGCTGGCGTCCTCTCCGTTTAGAATAGATTAGAGAGACACTTGATTTACTAATTTTGGGGAGCATTAGGAGTACTCAGTACAGTGCAGAGTTTTGCTGATAGTGACCACCAGTTTTATTTATAATCCGTTCTCTGCCTGAAAAAAGCGATACACAGCACACAGTGACTCAGTCACATACCATATCTGTGTGCACTGCTCAGGCTCAGGCCAGTGTGCTGCATCATCTATTATCTATATATAATATTATATATATCTGTCTGACTGCTCAGCTCACACAGCTTATAATTGTGGGGGAGACTGGGGAGCACTACTGCAGTGCCAGTTATAGGTTATAGCAGGAGCCAGGAGTACATAATATATTATATAGTGAGTGACCACCAGACACACAGTGCAGTTTATTTAATATATCCGTTCTCTGCCTGAAAAAAGCGATACACACAGTGACTCAGTCAGTCACATACCATATCTGTGTGCACTGCTCAGGCTCAGGCCAGTGTGCTGCATCATCTATATATATTATATATCTGTCTGACTGCTCAGCTCACACAGCTTATAATTGTGGGGGAGACTGGGGAGCACTACTGCAGTGCCAGTTATAGGTTATAGCAGGAGCCAGGAGTACATAATATTATATTAAAATTAAACAGTGCACACTTTTGCTGCAGGAGTGCCACTGCCAGTGTGACTAGTGACCAGTGACCTGACCACCAGTATATATAATATTAGTAGTATACTATCTCTTTATCAACCAGTCTATATTAGCAGCAGACACAGTACAGTGCGGTAGTTCACGGCTGTGGCTACCTCTGTGTCGGCACTCGGCAGCCCGTCCATAATTGTATATACCACCTAACCGTGGTTTTTTTTTCTTTCTTTATACATACATACTAGTTACGAGTATACTATCTCTTTATCAACCAGTCTATATTAGCAGCAGACACAGTACAGTGCGGTAGTTCACGGCTGTGGCTACCTCTGTGTCGGCACTCGGCAGCCCGTCCATAATTGTATATACCACCTAACCGTGGTTTTTTTTTCTTTCTTTATACATACATACTAGTTACGAGTATACTATCTCTTTATCAACCAGTCTATATATTAGCAGCAGACACAGTACAGTGCGGTAGTTCACGGCTGTGGCTACCTCTGTGTCGGCACTCGGCAGCCCGTCCATAATTGTATATACCACCTAACCGTGGTTTTTTTTTCTTTCTTTATACATACATACTAGTTACGAGTATACTATCTCTTTATCAACCAGTCTATATATTAGCAGCAGACACAGTACAGTGCGGTAGTTCACGGCTGTGGCTACCTCTGTGTCGGCACTCGGCAGCCCGTCCATAATTGTATATACCACCTAACCGTGGTTTTTTTTTCTTTCTTTATACATACATACTAGTTACGAGTATACTATCTCTTTATCAACCAGTCTATATATTAGCAGCAGACACAGTACAGTGCGGTAGTTCATGGCTGTGGCTACCTCTGTGTCGGCACTCGGCAGCCCGTCCATAATTGTATATACCACCTAACCGTGGTTTTTTTTTCTTTCTTTATACATACATACTAGTTACGAGTATACTATCTCTTTATCAACCAGTCTATATATTAGCAGCAGACACAGTACAGTGCGGTAGTTCACGGCTGTGGCTACCTCTGTGTCGGCACTCGGCAGCCCGTCCATAATTGTATATACCACCAAACCGTGGTTTTTTTTTCTTTCTTTATACATACATACTAGTTACGAGTATACTATCTCTTTATCAACCAGTCTATATATTAGCAGCAGACACAGTACAGTGCGGTAGTTCACGGCTGTGGCTACCTCTGTGTCGGCACTCGGCAGCCCGTCCATAATTGTATATACCACCTAACCGTGGTTTTTTTTTCTTTCTTTATACATACATACTAGTTACGAGTATACTATCTCTTTATCAACCAGTCTATATTAGCAGCAGACACAGTACAGTGCGGTAGTTCACGGCTGTGGCTACCTCTGTGTCGGCACTCGGCAGCCCGTCCATAATTGTATATACCACCTAACCGTGGTTTTTTTTTCTTTCTTTATACATACATACTAGTTACGAGTATACTATCTCTTTATCAACCAGTCTATATATTAGCAGCAGACACAGTACAGTGCGGTAGTTCACGGCTGTGGCTACCTCTGTGTCGGCACTCGGCAGCCCGTCCATAATTGTATATACCACCTAACCGTGGTTTTTTTTTCTTTCTTTATACATACATACTAGTTACGAGTATACTATCTCTTTATCAACCAGTCTATATATTAGCAGCAGACACAGTACAGTGCGGTAGTTCACGGCTGTGGCTACCTCTGTGTCGGCACTCGGCAGCCCGTCCATAATTGTATATACCACCTAACCGTGGTTTTTTTTTCTTTCTTTATACATACATACTAGTTACGAGTATACTATCTCTTTATCAACCAGTCTATATATTAGCAGCAGACACAGTACAGTGCGGTAGTTCACGGCTGTGGCTACCTCTGTGTCGGCACTCGGCAGCCCGTCCATAATTGTATATACCACCTAACCGTGGTTTTTTTTTCTTTCTTTATACATACATACTAGTTACGAGTATACTATCTCTTTATCAACCAGTCTATATTAGCAGCAGACACAGTACAGTGCGGTAGTTCACGGCTGTGGCTACCTCTGTGTCGGCACTCGGCAGCCCGTCCATAATTGTATATACCACCTAACCGTGGTTTTTTTTTCTTTCTTTATACATACATACTAGTTATGAGTATACTATCTCTTTATCAACCAGTCTATATATTAGCAGCAGACACAGTACAGTGCGGTAGTTCACGGCTGTGGCTACCTCTGTGTCGGCACTCGGCAGCCCGTCCATAATTGTATATACCACCTAACCGTGGTTTTTTTTTCTTTCTTTATACATACATACTAGTTACGAGTATACTATCTCTTTATCAACCAGTCTATATATTAGCAGCAGACACAGTACAGTGCGGTAGTTCACGGCTGTGGCTACCTCTGTGTCGGCACTCGGCAGCCCGTCCATAATTGTATACTAGTATCCAATCCATCCATCTCCATTGTTTACCTGAGGTGCCTTTTAGTTGTGCCTATTAAAATATGGAGAACAAAAATGTTTAGGTTCCAAAATTAGGGAAAGATCAAGATCCACTTCCACCTCGTGCTGAAGCTGCTGCCACTAGTCATGGCCGAGACGATGAAATGCCAGCAACGTCGTCTGCCAAGGCCGATGCCCAATGTCATAGTACAGAGCATGTCAAATCCAAAACACCAAATATCAGTAAAAAAAGGACTCCAAAACCTAAAATAAAATTGTCGGAGGAGAAGCGTAAACTTGCCAATATGCCATTTACCACACGGAGTGGCAAGGAACGGCTGAGGCCCTGGCCTATGTTCATGGCTAGTGGTTCAGCTTCACATGAGGATGGAGGCACTCAGCCTCTCGCTAGAAAAATGAAAAGACTCAAGCTGGCAAAAGCAGCACAGCAAAGAACTGTGCATTCTTCGAAATCCCAAATCCACAAGGAGAGTCCAATTGTGTCGGTTGCGATGCCTGACCTTCCCAACACTGGACGTGAAGAGCATGCGCCTTCCACCATTTGCACGCCCCCTGCAAGTGCTGGAAGGAGCACCCGCAGTCCAGTTCCTGATAGTCAGATTGAAGATGTCAGTGTTGAAGTACACCAGGATGAGGAGGATATGGGTGTTGCTGGCGCAGGGGAGGAAATTGACCAGGAGGATTCTGATGGTGAGGTGGTTTGTTTAAGTCAGGCACCCGGGGAGACACCTGTTGTCCGTGGGAGGAATATGGCCGTTGACATGCCAGGTGAAAATACCAAAAAAATCAGCTCTTCGGTGTGGAGATATTTCACCAGAAATGCGGACAACAGGTGTCAAGCCGTGTGTTCCCTTTGTCAAGCTGTAATAAGTAGGGGTAAGGACGTTAACCACCTCGGAACATCCTCCCTTATACGTCACCTGCAGCGCATTCATAATAAGTCAGTGACAAGTTCAAAAACTTTGGGTGACAGCGGAAGCAGTCCACTGACCAGTAAATCCCTTCCTCTTGTAACCAAGCTCACGCAAACCACCCCACCAACTCCCTCAGTGTCAATTTCCTCCTTCCCCAGGAATGCCAATAGTCCTGCAGGCCATGTCACTGGCAATTCTGACGAGTCCTCTCCTGCCTGGGATTCCTCCGATGCATCCTTGCGTGTAACGCCTACTGCTGCTGGCGCTGCTGTTGTTGCCGCTGGGAGTCGATGGTCATCCCAGAGGGGAAGTCGTAAGCCCACTTGTACTACTTCCAGTAAGCAATTGACTGTTCAACAGTCCTTTGCGAGGAAGATGAAATATCACAGCAGTCATCCTACTGCAAAGCGGATAACTGAGTCCTTGACAACTATGTTGGTGTTAGACGTGCGTCCGGTATCCGCCGTTAGTTCACAGGGAACTAGACAATTTATTGAGGCAGTGTGCCCCCGTTACCAAATACCATCTAGGTTCCACTTCTCTAGGCAGGCGATACCGAGAATGTACACGGACGTCAGAAAAAGACTCACCAGTGTCCTAAAAAATGCAGTTGTACCCAATGTCCACTTAACCACGGACATGTGGACAAGTGGAGCAGGGCAGGGTCAGGACTATATGACTGTGACAGCCCACTGGGTAGATGTATGGACTCCCGCCGCAAGAACAGCAGCGGCGGCACCAGTAGCAGCATCTCGCAAACGCCAACTCTTTCCTAGGCAGGCTACGCTTTGTATCACCGCTTTCCAGAATACGCACACAGCTGAAAACCTCTTACGGCAACTGAGGAAGATCATCGCGGAATGGCTTACCCCAATTGGACTCTCCTGTGGATTTGTGGCATCGGACAACGCCAGCAATATTGTGTGTGCATTAAATATGGGCAAATTCCAGCACGTCCCATGTTTTGCACATACCTTGAATTTGGTGGTGCAGAATTTTTTAAAAAACGACAGGGGCGTGCAAGAGATGCTGTCGGTGGCCAGAAAAATTGCGGGACACTTTCGGCGTACAGGCACCACGTACAGAAGACTGGAGCACCACCAAAAACTACTGAACCTGCCCTGCCATCATCTGAAGCAAGAAGTGGTAACGAGGTGGAATTCAACACTCTATATGCTTCAGAGGTTGGAGGAGCAGCAAAAGGCCATTCAAGCCTATACAATTGAGCACGATATAGTAGGTGGAATGCACCTGTCTCAAGTGCAGTGGAGAATGATTTCAACGTTGTGCAAGGTTCTGATGCCCTTTGAACTTGCCACACGTGAAGTCAGTTCAGACACTGCCAGCCTGAGTCAGGTCATTCCCCTCATCAGGCTTTTGCAGAAGAAGCTGGAGGCATTGAAGAAGGAGCTAAAAGGGAGCGATTCCGCTAGGCATGTGGGACTTGTGGATGCAGCCCTTAATTCGCTTAACAAGGATTCACGGGTGGTCAATCTGTTGAAATCAGAGCACTACATTTTGGCCACCGTGCTCGATCCTAGATTTAAAGCCTACCTTGGATCTCTCTTTCCGGCAGACACAGGTCTGCTGGGGTTGAAAGACCTGCTGGTGACAAAATTGTCAAGTCAAGCGGAACGCGACCTGTCAACATCTCCTCCTTCACATTCTCCCGCAACTGGGGGTGCGAGGAAAAGGCTCAGAATTCCGAGCCCACCCGCTGGCGGTGATGCAGGGCAGTCTGGAGCGACTGCTGATGCTGACATCTGGTCCAGACTGAAGGACCTGACAACGATTACGGACATGTCGTCTACTGTCACTGCATATGATTCTCTCAACATTGATAGAATGGTGGAGGATTATATGAGTGACCGCATCCAAGTAGGCACGTCACACAGTCCGTACTTATACTGGCAGGAAAAAGAGGCAATTTGGAGGCCCTTGCACAAACTGGCTTTATTCTACCTAAGTTGCCCTCCCACAAGTGTGTACTCCGAAAGAGTGTTTAGTGCCGCCGCTCACCTTGTCAGCAATCGGCGTACGAGGTTACATCCAGAAAATGTGGAGAAGATGATGTTCATTAAAATTAATTATAATCAATTCCTCCGCGGAGACATTGACCAGCAGCAATTGCCTCCACAAAGTACACAGGGAGCTGAGATGGTGGATTCCAGTGGGGACGAATTGATAATCTGTGAGGAGGGGGATGTACACGGTGATATATCGGAGGGTGAAGATGAGGTGGACATCTTGCCTCTGTAGAGCCAGTTTGTGCAAGGAGAGATTAATTGCTTCTTTTTTGGGGGGGGTCCAAACCAACCCGTCATATCAGTCACAGTCGTGTGGCAGACCCTGTCACTGAAATGATGGGTTGGTTAAAGTGTGCATGTCCTGTTTTGTTTATACAACATAAGGGTGGGTGGGAGGGCCCAAGGACAATTCCATCTTGCACCTCTTTTTTCTTTTCTTTTTCTTTGCATCATGTGCTGATTGGGGAGGGTTTTTTGGAAGGGACATCCTGCGTGACACTGCAGTGCCACTCCTAGATGGGCCCGGTGTTTGTGTCGGCCACTAGGGTCGCTAATCTTACTCACACAGTCAGCTACCTCATTGCGCCTCTTTTTTTCTTTGCGTCATGTGCTGTTTGGGGAGGGTTTTTTGGAAGGGACATCCTGCGTGACACTGCAGTGCCACTCCTAGATGGGCCCGGTGTTTGTGTCGGCCACTAGGGTCGCTAATCTTACTCACACAGCTACCTCATTGCGCCTCTTTTTTTCTTTGCGTCATGTGCTGTTTGGGGAGGGTTTTTTGGAAGGGACATCCTGCGTGACACTGCAGTGCCACTCCTAGATGGGCCCGGTGTTTGTGTCGGCCACTAGGGTCGCTTATCTTACTCACACAGCGACCTCGGTGCAAATTTTAGGACTAAAAATAATATTGTGAGGTGTGAGGTATTCAGAATAGACTGAAAATGAGTGTAAATTATGGTTTTTGAGGTTAATAATACTTTGGGATCAAAATGACCCCCAAATTCTATGATTTAAGCTGTTTTTTAGTGTTTTTTGAAAAAAACACCCGAATCCAAAACACACCCGAATCCGACAAAAAAAATTCGGTGATGTTTTGCCAAAACGCGTTCGAACCCAAAACACGGCCGCGGAACCGAACCCAAAACCAAAACACAAAACCCGAAAAATTTCAGGCGCTCATCTCTAATATATATATGTGTATATATATATATATATATGTGTGTATATATATATATATATATACACATAATTGCATAATCATTGTTATTATTATGACTGTTATCATAACTTTTGTGATATGTCTTGTACGGGGATTCAGTAGTTATTCAATGCGGGTTCCGATGGCGGGAGGCACGGAACAGCGCACAGTCGTGGTTTTATTATATTTAGAGATGATAACTTGTATCGTTCTGCGTCTGTTAATGAGATTTGGCATGTGTTGCCTGCGGAATATGACTTTATTGTTCCTACTCCTCATAAAACCACTCCACATTGCGGAAGGGAGGTAGTTATGCGGCCAGCTGGCAGGAGACCGCCGGTCACAATACCTACTCCCTCATCCCGCCACCTCAAAATCCCGGCAGCCGCCATGCCGACTAACAGTGACTTTTCCCACTCGTGAGTGTCCACGACACCCATAGAGTGGGAATAGAACCTGTGGCAAGTGCAGCTCGCGACTGAGACTGCAAGGGGCTTCATTGTGCTCACCTTCGCCTCCGGCATTCATTTCCCCGGGATCCCGCGCTGGTATGGTGACCGGAGGGATCCCAAGCGCCGGTCACCCATACCCAACCCTGTCAGAATCTGTTGTCATCCCACATATCTTCTGTCACAATTTTTGCGGGACAGTCCCGTTTTTCTTAGATTTTTTCTGTCTCGGGGACAGAAAAAATATATAAAAAAAAAAGAATATATTTTTTTTTCCCTTTGCAGGGCATCTAGCCCATAACCGCAGCATGGCTTTATTTTTACATTGCCACTTGGATTTAACTTTGGACGCAACCCTCCAAAATGTAAATCTCTCTGCACATGTTACACCTGCCCCGCCAGCAGAGCAGCATGGTTTTACAAAGGTGCACGGTTACTTGCTCTTTTTTGTTTTGATTCCAACTCAGCATCAGCCCCTGACGTGCAGTGTCCACTCCACAAAGCTGTCTTTTTTGAGTGTGAGCTACAATCACAGAGAATCGGTGACTTTATGCAAAAGTGGCTGTGTGATGTCACTAAACTGCATTTGGTACATGGGTCTGCAGTGTAACAGTTTCTCAAATGACTGTTAGTGTCTGAGTGAAAAGTGATTTATTAGATAAATTAGTTACACAATTATGCTTTGTGCTGTTTTGCATAGAAGCAAGCATGGTTTTGCAAGCAAAGTATGGGTTAAATGACTATAGCCATTAGTCACACCTTAGTAAATAGGGGAAAGTTCACTGTGATTGCATGCACTACTGCATATGTGAAAAATATTAATCTTACAGCTAATTTACCTTAATGTTTATAGTGTACCTTCATTTATAAAAATAATCAAGCCTTTGTATGAGGTTCATAAATAATTTATGCAGCATAACATTCATTATGCAAAATAATAACATTATCTCAAATAATATTTTAATTTTTTGCCTAAACAAAATATTTGTCCATTATTTCATTAAAAAAAAAACCTTTTTTAATATAGTCTTTACTTTTTTATAATTATCCATCTCTTTTAGTATGCTTGATGCATCATCTTACCGCTTGAAGGTGGGACAGATGCTATGACTATATTTACAAAGGATTGGTGAATGATATATGTGCACTGCAATGACAAAAGAGGAAGTGCACTGAAACAAAAATATAATTATCTGCTGGGCACTGCAGCTTCCATCCAGCATTCACTCCTGATCCTCTATTGGCCTGGTGCAAGGTTTCTTGGCATCTTAGCCAAACCTCAGCCTACTGCCTCCCGCCACAGATCACGGACCCCTAGGAGCTGCCTATTGGCAGAGCCGGCCCTACTTCGGTTCCGGTATAAGTGGATGACAATGCTAAGGTCGACACTCATTAGGTCGACCACTATTGGTTGACATTGTCGACATGGACTAATGGTTGACACATTAAAATGGTCGACACATACAAGGTCGACACATGAAAAGGACGACATGAGTTTTTTTACTTTTTTAGTGTCGTTTTCTGCGTAAAGTGACGGGGAACCCCAATTAGTGCACCGCGTCCCTCGCTCGGCACAGGTTACCGTTCCCAATCGTAGTCCACATGGATCGTAAAGTATGAAAAAGTTCCAAAAAAAGAAAATTTTTTGAAAAAAACTCATGTCGACCTTTTTACGCGTCGACCTTTCATGTGTTGACCATTAGTCTATGTCGACCAATAGTTGTCGACCTAATGAGTGTCGACCTTAACATTGTCGACCATCTGACCGATACCCCCTACTTCTCCCCTTTCAGGACTCCTAACTACCAATCAGATCCTAACTGCCATGTTACAGGCTGTGTTTGAAAAATGGCAGTTAGGAGCTGATCGGAAAGGTACTTTGGGGCAGATGTATTAAGCCTAGAGAAGGGATAAAAAAGTGATAAAGCAGTGATAAGCGCAAGGTGATAACGCACCAGCCAATCATTACGGGTTTGAAAAATGTCAGTTAAGAGCTGACTGGCTTGTGCGTTATCACCTTGCATTTATCACTGCTTTATCACTTCTTTATCCCTTCACCAGGCTTAATACATTTGCCCCAGTGGCCCAAATGTATTAAACCTTAGGAAGAGATGAAGAGGAGACGGATAAAGAGTGATAAATGACCAGCCAATTAGCTTCATAACTGTCATTTTTCAAACACAGCCTGTGACATGGCAGTGAGGAAGCTGATTGGCTGGTCATTTATCATTCTTTACCCATCTCCACTTTATCTCTTGTTAAGGCTTAATACATTTGGGAGTCCATTCATGAAGCAGTGAAAAGAGTGGAGAAGTGAACCTGTGGAGAAGTTGCCCATGGCAACCAATCAGCTGCTCCGTACAATTGTATAGTATCCAAATGATAAACGTTACTTCAATGCTGATTGGTTGCCATGGGCAACTTCTCCACTGGCTCACATCTCCACACTTTTCTCTGCTTCATGAATAGACCCCCTTGGGCCTTCATTTCACTCCACGTTATCTCTCTCCAAGCTTTGATACATTTTTCCCTTTATTAAAATTGACACACAACCTTACCATAATCACTGTAGTTTCATAGTGTTTGACTTCACTCATTACACCATAACTCTTGATTTCGGGCAAAACCCCAGTTGAAACCAAGCTAACAAAGAACAAGACTTGATGTCTGAGAGTTTGCGACCCATTACGTGACAATCATGTGTAATGTTAAACATCGTGGTACCGGTGCATCATTTTCACCAAGCAATTTGACTAATACATACAGTGCTTTTGATCTTCGACTGTGAATTTAAGATTCATGAGCAATGTCACCCTTGTTCTCCTTGTCAACTATTTCCCCGGATGACAAGTTGCTACGAGCGGAGGAATTTATCATCAGGTGGAGTGATATTTTTTTCCTTTAGATGGAAAACCATTTTTTATTTTTCGTTATCAGAAATAGTTTTTATTGTTTTGTATTATTGAAAGAAGAGTTTAAGTTCTTTAAAGTTTTGTCTAAATGGCAGTGTTTCATTACAGCTTTAGGGCACGATGAAAAAATCTATGAAAACATTTACAAATGTTCAGCGATTCAACGGGCAGCTATTTGCCCATTGCTATATAACCGCTATTACTTGTTACAATGTACCTCCCACACAGTCAGGCTGCTGCTTGTAGTGTGCTGCCATATTATCCTATAATCGTAAAAAAGGAAATTAGCAAGGTTCGGAGAGATGAAGATGGAGGAAGAGACACTTGCTGATTTTTTTATTTTTTTTCCTAACCGTCTGAGTGCCTCTCTTAAGATTTCTATGGGGAATTCACACACACTTCATTTCAAACTACTGTTAAAATGTGTTTGTCACTGCTGGCAATAATTAGACAGAAAGGAACATATCCTTTCCTTTTTCATTATGGTAGAAGAACCGTTCTCATCAGTATTCAGCTAGCAAAGGCTTGTGTTGTTGGTTTTTTTTTTTTTGTTTTTTTTTTTTTTATTCCAGAGGATGAAAATGTTCTGTATTGCATAAATTCGCAACAGGAAGAGCTATGGCATAGACAAAAATATTCATATTCATATTTTTCCATCATGTTGACTTCTGTACGCAGGAAACATGTTTGTGTGTGTCACCCGGTAGGAGAAAAAAACCTCCATATCTTATATTCACTCATGCGTGTAGGTATCGAAAACTAATTACACCTTTAATTGCCTGTGAATGTTTATTCCTGTACTGAAATAGCATAGGTATATACGAGATGTTTGGAATGTATGTTAAAAAAAACCCTACATATTAAAACAGAAATTGCCTATGGAATTCAAGATCTTAAACTACAGAAGACTATTATAAACTAAATAGTAAAATGCTATAATAATGTTAGGTGGGAAACTGAGGCAACTGTAGTGTTTATTTTTTAAATTCTCTTTATGATCCGTTCTAAGGGCCTGATTCACAGATTGGTGCAATGTTAATGTTTTATGCAGTGGAAAGTTTTTTGCCACTGCACATCCATATAAGTTGCACCGTTCGTGTACCGCAGTGGTCTTGCAGTGGTTCTTGCAAAGTCAGTGACAGACAGGGAGCATTTGTGGGAGGTAACGAGGGGAGTGGCGACTCAAAAGCAGGCATGGTGTGACCATTTGGGGGCTTGTCACAGCTTGCAGTTGTGATCATGTACACAGTAACAATGGCTCCAGTATCTTACTGCCAGTGGCCATAGGGTTACACAGAAGGGCAGTTTTTGGCCGATGGATGTGTCTGTTGTATGATCCCGATGCTCCTTTGCAAGTATTTGAGTACCCCCTATCGGTCATCAGGGAGCTGTGGACGGGGACTACATAAATATATATATATATATGTATATATATAAAACAGCAGCACATCCTTGCCGCACTGACAGCAGCACATCCCTGCCTTACTGACAGCAGCACATCCCACCTCACTGACAGCAGCATATCCCGCCTCACTGACAGCAGCACTTCCCTGCCTTACTGACAGCAGCACTTCCCTGTCTCACTGACAAAAGCACAGACCTGCCTCACTGGCAGGAGTACATTCCTGCCTCTCTGGCAGCAGCACATCCCTCCCTCACTGACAGCAGCTCAGCACTGCTTCACTGACAGCAGCACATCCCTGCCTCACTGACAGCAGCACATCCCTGCCTCTCTGACAGCAGCACACCACTGCCTCACTGACAGCAGCACACTCCTGCCTCACTGACAGCAGCGCTGCCTTACTGACAGCAGCCCTGCCTCACTGACAGCAGTACATCCCTGCCTCACTGACAGCAGCACATCCCTGCCTCACTGACAGCAGCACCTCACTGCCTCACTGACAGCAGCACCCCACTGCCTCACTGACAGGATCACATCCCCGCCTCACTGACAGCGGCACATCCCTGCTTCACTGACAGCAGCACCTCACTGCCTCTCTGACTTACTCATTTCTGACAGAAAAATTAAAAAAACAAGACAAAATTACTACATAATTCACAGGACCTGTCATCAATCCTCACCAGAGATGACTGGTGCAATGATGTTCTATTCAAAAAACATGAACAGGATAATTTTTTCCTCCTATTCTGTATCCCTACATCATCTCGTGTAGCACTATTTCTTAGCAACATGGAACCATTTTATAAGATAGATATCCCACTTTTGGGTATGCGGTCACACTCTGAAATAGTGTATGTGCACCTTAGGTGCCATCATATATGGTTGAGCTTGAATAACAATCACACTGATTCAAAAAGTTGCTGTTTGCACAATATAGACATTGGTTCTATCTGTCTATCCCTAACTGAGTGTAGCCAGGTATTGCAGCTAGTAAAATATAAGACATACTGCAAAGTATTAAATACATCATAAAATGATCTATATTGTGTTAAATGAGCTATTAAAGAGGAGAAAGCAGACTATAATTGTGGCAGTACTACTTACCTGTCGTTCATATCCATGGTAATGGATTGTATTGATTTTTGTGCCTCGAAGATAGCTGAAAAGAGTGCAAACATTTGCAGAGAGATACAATTAAAGTCAATATTTCGTTATGAAATTGTGTTGTGGCATATACACAGTATAACTATCACTCTTCTTACCAAATCCACCAATTACTATTAAAGGCATAATCGTTCAGTTTTCCTATATGTATAGCTGGGTTGGGCAGTACTAGTGTGCTCCTAATGGTTTGATGGTTATATACAGTATACAGTTTAAAGGTTAGCCATAATAAAGATGTAGATATTTCCCCATTGTGTGAGGAGCAGAATATGCTCCATGTTATCTGTCATATGTGAAAAACTTGTACTGTATATTACTGGCCAAAATGCTCGATTGGAAAAAGTACCTTCAGTATCATGCTGCCTGACATCTGATATATTTAATAAGTCACTTAAGATGGCTGCCATTTGCACTCCTCTATCTCACTTGCGAATATACAGTAGATGGATGTGTCAGCTGCAGTATTGCAGGGACCTGAGAGATTGGTCTGCAGTCTCCTATACAATGGTGGGATTGCGGATGGTTTGCAGCATGGCCGTGATAAACATATTCAGCTGGTTAGCAATATGTTGCTGATTGTCCGTAATCACTTCTACTACATGTATGGAACTGAGGGGGATATTTATTAAACTCATTTTGTGGAAAATCTCCACAAACTGTCAACAGGCATCCTTAGGCTATATTTAGGGGAATCCGTATCAGATATAGCCACATTTCCAATCAAAGTAGTAGCCTCCATAGATTTCTATGGGGCTGCTATGTTGTGAGATTTACCAAGCTTCGGAATGCTTTCCCCTGCCTTGTCCCTGGGCTACAGATTACACAGTTTATCAGGAGAGCTCCCTGCCCAGTAATGGCTGCTCGCACATGCGCAGTCTGATGGCCGCATATGGGGTCCCACAGCAGAAACTAAAGTGATGACATCAACAATTACTTTGCTTTACACATGGTAGGGATCAGCTCCTATTAATACATCTGGGCAGCACATTATTTCTTGTTGCCGCAATCAGCGGAGATAACAAATTATATTTATTGGGTCTAAAACCTTATAATTAATAAATGTGTCCCTAAAATAGTCTCATATGCAGCTGGACTGCCACTAACTGTACACTTGTGCCAGCCCTATCCCTGGTGCAAAACAACCGCCTAAGCACAGGAGTACAAACAAATCTGCATAACAGACCTTTCCATCTACACCCTCACAGAGCTCAGCCCATTAGAGAATTCCACATGGCAACCCAGTTATGACCCTTCAGTTCAGCTGGTGATGTCCGTCTCATAGTCTTCATTCCAGAGCAACCATAGAACAAAAACATGCAAGAGTCACTGTGCAGTCAGACTGGCATTTATTTCCGCCCTATGTACAATATCTTAATATCTTGAGGTCCGTAGCTCCGAAATGCTGCAGGAAACACTTTAGCATTTAGTTGTCAGGGCTCGGCACCAGCTGACCACCACATTTCATACTGGAGCACAGGGTCGGACTGGCCCACAGGGAAACAGGGGAAACCACTGGTGGGCCCTCCTCTTCCTCTAGGGATCAGCTTCCACACTCTATCCTAGTGTACTTGAATTGCGCATTATCATATGTTCCATTATACTTCACAAGAATTTGCTTTATTATACATTTACCAAGGGACACAGAACATGTACTCTGTAATGGTTAGCAAAACCTCTGTGGTGGCTGTCCACGCTCCCATTGTAGCCTGGCCACACCCTTAAGCATGGGCCCCTACAACAGCATTCCCCCGGTGGACCCTTCATGCCCCAGTCCGACACTGCTGGACCATGCTGCATGTGACAATAAGGCAACTGACCCCTGCACTAAAGTATTAGAAGGGTTTTGTATTGTACCTACTTAAACCATAGTTGCCTACTTTATCTTTATGACTGGTCCCTGGGGGGGGGGGGGTGTAGGAGGCGGGCCGGGGGCATGGTGATGTGATCGCGTCATCATAGGCCTGCCCCCCACTTTACAATGTCCACATTACCAGCATTGTAAAGTGGGGGGTGGGGTTACAATGACGCGATTTAGCGTGAATCATATCATTGCCCGGCCCACCTGTCCTGTGTGTGGGGATGCTGCGGGAGTGAGGGTGGCGGTGAGTGGGGGGCTCGGCGCGAGGGAGCAGGATGCAGGGGGGGGGTGCCACCGGATTTTTGGGAATCTCCCGCCTTTAAGGGAGAGTAGGCATGTATGACTTAAAGGAGCCCAGGATGAGATGTGAACCAATTACATGATTCTCACAGCTGAAGTATTCTAGGGATGACCTGTCCAATTAAGTACGTCCTGCCCCTAGTATTGTGATCCAGTCAAGGAATTTTGTCACCCAGTTGGATAACAATAAATTATGTTATGTGCTGTAGCTGGGTGTTTTTTAAAGCACTAATAAAAGTTGCAGAAAGATTTTGAGGCCATCACCAGAGTTTTTGTTGAATAGAGCCAAAAAAAAAACAATAAAGAAAGAATTCTTAAAGATACAATGGGACTTGTACTGTACTGTAACATTGCAGTACACATTAAAAAGACAATTTTGACATACTGTACTGTACAGCATATAGCAGATGTAAACAGGCAAACATTAAAATTGTCTTAATTGTGTATTTATTTAAGCATGTAGTTTATAACATTTCACTTTCCCTTTATACATGAATTCATATGTACAGTACAAAGCTGAATTTAAAGTTTTGTATTGTAGAAAGGAAAACTGGTTACTTTCATCAATACTTCCTGCTGTGTGCTAATAGTCCCTAATGTCTTTGAACTCGAGGGATATATCTCCCTGAGTTACTTAATGAAGAAAAATCTTATCATGTAGCTCATTTAGCTAATTTTTGGCAATCAGCTGTTGCAAAGCGTTTGTTGCTGCCCCAGTGTCTACACATTCAAAATAGTTGGTTTTAGAAGCAGTGTTCTAATATAACAGGCCATAAAATCAGGAGTGTTTATGCCATGCTCAAAAGTACTGTACTGTATGCATTTAGATATTATCAGGGTTGGACTGGCCCACAGGGGTATAGGGGAAATCCTCAGTGGGCGCCCATCTGCCATAGGGGCCCACTATTTTCTTTAAGGTCAGGCTCCAGACTGTGCATTCATATTATACTTTGCATAGGGCCATATCACTGGTGGATCCCTTGTGCCCCAACGCATCACTGGATATTATGTACCCAGAGACGGACTAGGGGCAAGAATCAGGGTATCCGGTCTCTAGGTCAACTACACTTAGGTCGACAGTCATTGTTGGCCAGACAAGTCCACCGCTGTTGGCCAACATGTATTAGGTCGACAGGGTTTCTTGATCGACATGGTCACCAGGTTGACATGTTCTAGGTCGACATGACAAAAAGTCGACTTGAGTTTTTCACAATTTTTTTTCATTTTTTTTTACTTTTTCATACTTTACAATCTACGTGGACTACAATTGGGAACGGTAACCTGTGCCAAGCGCAGCGGTAGCGGAGCGAGGCACCTTGCCTGAAGCATGGCTAGCGAAGCGATCCATGCAAGGGGACACGGTGCACTAATTGGGGTTCCTTGTCACTCTACGAAGAAAATGACACAACATTTTTTTTAAAACTTTATGTCGACCTTGGTCAAGTCGACCAAATGCTTGTGTCGACATATTTTGGGTGTTGACTTAGTTACTGTCAACCAATGGTGGTTGACCTAGACACTGTAAACCTAAGTGTGGTCAATCCTATGAACCACACCCAAGAATCAGACCAGCAATTGTAGTGTACATGCCTCACAGCGACTAATGGACATGGCTCCTCAGCATCGCCACACATCACCATATGGGGGGTGTCCTGTGTCACAGGGACATTGCCGTACGCCACTCCACTTTCTCAGCATGCCGGCTAAGCTGAGCATCAGGTGTGGAAGCTGCTTGGCCATGCCTTCAGGCCATCATACCGGCCTAAAAGGCCATCAGCCCTTCTGACATTTGCCAGAATTGCCAGGTGGCCAGTCCACCCCTCTAAGTGCATGTAATATAATTACAATTTCTAAAAACATTGTAGCCCGGATGTAAAGTGGTCAGTAATGTAATATCTTCCATATAAGTTCTATCCTAGCTGAATGGTTGCTTTGTAGGCAACTCTGTTTGATGTTGCATCCTTGCATAGTACTACAGACAGGTTGGGTATGTGAGCTTGACAGTTAACATGTTGATAATCAGAACGGTGCAGCGTGAGGTCAAGCCTGCAATGCCAACATGCAAATAATGTGATTGTAAGCATAGTAATGGTAAATCATCATGCTTGAAGCTGTAAAGCCGACGGGAGTATGCAGTGAGATGGGCCTGTGCTTATGGGTGTGGCCAGATTCTGGATGGGGTGGTCAGTCACCACAGAGGCTTGGTTAACCATAAACAGTGTAAGATCTGGGCCCCCTTTTAAATAATATCTGGCCACTGTGCAGTATAATGTAACATGTATAATGTATAATCCTATTACATGGTCTGGAACCTGATCCCTTAAGGAGGGAGT
This sequence comes from Pseudophryne corroboree, assembly GCF_028390025.1. Classification (NCBI taxonomy): domain Eukaryota; kingdom Metazoa; phylum Chordata; class Amphibia; order Anura; family Myobatrachidae; genus Pseudophryne; species Pseudophryne corroboree. The sequence goes on from NC_086447.1 coordinate 856,368,671, forward strand.
AGACTCTCAGACAGTGGGGCCCACAGGAGGTTTCCCTTGTACCCTCGAGGGCCAGTCCAACCCTGGTCGACATTATGGGTTTGACTTCACAGTGTCCCATTCTGATTATTGTAATTTTAACTGTTTTTGTCGAAGTATCCCAACTACAGTACTTCCCAGTAAATACTGATGCATACTGCACATGTAGAATGTAGCTTTTGCAATGCAGTCATACAGCATGTATATTCTGTATAGAGCTTTAGTAATCCTATTACAGCATATCACACAAAGGATTCAGCACACGCAGAGCATTTGCTATCCCAAACTGATTCATAAGGTTTTATAGAAGAGACAAATCAATTATATTTGATGTGTTTAGATTACGTTGGCTCTGATATTATTTTAGGTATAACAAAAGAACCCCACACAGATATTTATCAAGTTGACTTTGTGAAAACAGAAAGGAACTTTTGTAATTACGTGTTCTGTTCATCTGGCAGGGGCATCATTCTTTGTAATCAGTTAGAAAGCTGTTCAATTTATCTTATCCCTCTACTTTGCTGGTATTGACATTAGTTGAAGAAAAAGAAAAGAGAGAGAAAAAGAGAGAGAGAAGTACTAAAAGCGACGTAGAGGATAGAGTTATTGTGTCTGGAATAAGTAATGGGATTTATACACCTTTTTTCACATAATCTATAATCACAAGGTATTTTTTGTGCCTATAGATTGTAAGCTTCGAGCAGGGCCCTCCAACTTCTATGTCGGTCTGTTATTACCCAGTCTTATTTTGTTCCCAATGTTGAAGTGCAATGGAATTTATTGGCATATATTGTCCCAGTGTAGCTCCTACATGTAGCCGAGGCTCCAGGAACTTCTACATACATCTGTTTTTCCATGGTCATCCCTTGGTTCTGTAATAGAGAACCCCCAAATTCATTTTGTTCATCAACATTAAATAACTGTGTAAGGTTTCCCAACCACAAACTGCAATCTCTTGATTGGTCCTCCCATTCATAGGCTGCTAGTGTGAGTTAGGAGGTGGAAGGATCTAGATAGGCTGCGGGTAGAGCCTAGATAGGCAGCGGGATACTTAGGCTGCAGGTGGGAGAGTAGTTGGGCTGTGGTGGGGAGTCGGGGTGTGGACAGGGAGTCACACTGCAGGCGGGGAGTCTGGCTGTGTGGCCGGAGTTAGATTATGGGAGACATGCTTGATAAGATTAGACTGCGGGGGGAGGCAAGGATGCCCCCAACACCACTGTCAGCAATACCACCGATAATCCGGCAAAACCGATAATCTGGTACAGTGCTGGAAGCAAGGATGCTGAATTATCGGTGGTGTACCTCTAAAAAAAGAAAACAAAAACGAATCATAAGAGTAGCAACATGCGAAGAAGAAAAGGAATTACTAGATTTCTTTAAACCACCAGACAAAAACTATTATCAGAGTATTTTGTTTGTTTGTACCATACACTGATCTTGTCCTGCATTTGTCAAATGGATCTTGAATAAGTAAATAACCTATAGATAAAGTTCAGCACTGTCTAGATATTTGTAGAGCTAATTATGCCCGCGGCTAATGTTCTATCTCTGCTCTTGAGCAACACATATCACAAATGACATCTGCCTTACCGGCAATGAACGTACGAAATGCCAAGCTAAATTCAAGACCTGGTTGCATTATAGAGCATACTGTATATTATGTTTTCAGCATAGACTCTGATGATAATTTTATGATACGAATGGTCATCATAATATCGTGACTGAAAAAAAATTATTTGATGTAAAGGTACACTACCAGCTTGGAAAACATTTTCTAATAATCCCGTCTGCACCTAATGTGTCCGGATTAAAAGAGCTGCCGGACCATCAGGTGCCGGATAATCAGTGGTGCTCCTGTAGTGGGGTAATCAATGATATGTACAGTATACCACTCATTGGCCCTCATTCCGAGTTATTCGCTCGCAAGCTGCTTTTAGCAGCATTGCATACACTAAGCTGCCGCCTACTGGGAGTGAATTTTACCTTAGCAAAATTGCGAACGAAAGATTCTCAAAATTGCGAATAGAAATTTCTTAGCAGTTTCTGAGTAGCTCGACACTTACTCTGCCACTGCGATCAGTTCAGTCAGTTTCGTTCCTGGTTTGACGTCACAAACACACCTAGCGTTCGCCCAGACACTCCCCCGTTTCTCCAGCCACTCCCACGTTTTTCCCAGAAACGGCAGCGTTTTTTCACACACACCCATAAAACGGCCAGTTTCCGCCCAGAAACACCCACTTCCTGTCAATCACATTACGATCATCAGAACGAAGAAAAAACCTTGTAATGCCGTGAGTAAATTACCAAACTTCTTAGCAAATTTACTTGGCGCAGTCGCAGTGCGAACATTGCGCATGCGCAATTAGCGGAAAATCGCTGCGATGCAAAGAAAATTACCGAGCGAACAACTCGGAATGAGGGCCATTGGCCCTCATTCCGAGTTGTTCGCTCGCAAGCTGCTTTTAGCAGCATTGCACACGCTAAGCCGCCGCCTACTGGGAGTGAATCTTACCTTAGCAAAATTGCGAACGAAAGATTCTCAAAATTGCGAATAGAAATTTCTTAGCAGTTTCTGAGTAGCTCGACACTTACTCTGCCACTGCGATCAGTTCAGTCAGTTTCGTTCCTGGTTTGACGTCACAAACACACCTAGCGTTCGCCCAGACACTCCCCCGTTTCTCCAGCCACTCCCACGTTTTTCCCAGAAACGGCAGCGTTTTTTCACACACACCCATAAAACGGCCAGTTTCCGCCCAGAAACACCCACTTCCTGTCAATCACATTACGATCATCAGAACGAAGAAAAAACCTCGTAATGCCGTGAGTAAATTACCAAACTTCTTAGCAAATTTACTTGGCACAGTCGCAGTGCGAACATTGCGCATGCGCAATTAGCGGAAAATCGCTGCGATGCGAAGAAAATTACAGAGCGAACAACTCGGAATGAGGGCCATTGTCCCTTGTTTCATCACTGTATCAAAAAATTAACTGTATCATATTTCTGTTTTACATTTAGTACAAACATAATTCCCTGATAATAGTTTTTGTCTGGTTGTATTAAAATTTCTTTTAAACTACCAGCAATTAGATAAATGGAGCTTTAGCCCGAGAAATAAGGTAAACTAAAAATATAAATTAACCAGATTATACTGTATATAAATGAAATCCAATCTATTCACACGTCTATTCTAATACTAAGCTCATTTGAATGTATTAAAAGCTGGCTTAAGCATTGTATGACAAGCTGAGAAAGTATCCAAAGAAAGCAATAAAACAGTGAAATATGGGAGGAGATGTGTCAAACCTTGGAAGGAGAAAAAGTGGAGTGAGATAAAATAACAACCAGCTTCTTACTGTCATTTTTCCGGCTATGTTTAAAAGATGACAGTAAGGAGCTGATTGGTTTGTAAATTTTCTCTCTGTACTTTATCTTACTCCAAGGTTTGATTCCCCCCCCCCCCCCCTTGTAGACTGAATTATCCTAAAACAGGGGGTTATTCAGGTATGTTAACAAACCAAAAAAGTTAGCAGTTGGGTAAAACCATGTTGCACTGCATTGTGGGGCAGATGTAACATATGCAGAGAGATTTAGATTTGGGTGGGTTATATTGTTTCTATGCAGGGTAAATACTGTCTGCTTAATTTCTACACTGCAATTTAGATTTCAGTTTGAACACACCACGCCCAAATCTAACTTTCTGCACATTACATCTGCCCAACCTGCAGTGCAACATGGTTTTGCCTAACTGCTTACTTTTTTGGTTCGCTAACAAACCTGAATAAGGCCCCAAGTACAGCACATCAGAGAGTACATCAATGATGTCACAGGTTCCTGAAGAATGAATAGGCTGCCTTCACATGAAGTTTCTGAAAGGAAATAGGTTTGGCCCACCAAAAAATGGCTACCTCCTGTGTTGGCAACAGGTGCACTGTAAATGCAGATATGCTGGAAAAATAAGGTTCCCTGGGTAGTATGATACACTTCCAGAGGTTTGATGAAAATTTGTATTCATCTGAAAAAACTTACTTCAAAACCGGTATTGTGTGTGTGTCCCTTTCATCTATCTTCCATAAGGTTACCTTCTGTATCCATTAATAGGCTTAGATTCAAGAAGCTTGATGTGCAAAGAACAGAAAAAGCTTGATGTGTGAGATTAACTAAAATTTGTTGGTCAGTTCATCAACTTTTACATATATTACATTAAATATTGACATGCATTGATGCACACAGGAGGGGTTTATGAGTGCCAAGAAACCCCTCTAATGAGCCAATTAAAAAAAAAATTAAATAGCCATGGGGCAGGGATTTTCACAATGCCGACAGCCGGAATCCCAGCGCCCAGGGGCTATTCCCACTTGTGGGTGTCCACGACACCCATAGAGTGAGAATAGAACCTGTGGTAAACGCAGCGAGCCACCGAGCCTGCAAGGGGACTCCTTGCGCTCGCCCAGCTTCTAGCATACTGGCGGCCATGATGCCGCTGTTGGTATACTGACGTCCGGCATCCTGGCCGCCGGTAAATCATACTGATCCCGACTGACTCATCACTCATTCTCTTACTTCCCGATATGTTAGGAAGCTGAAATTTAACATAGGTATTCTTCAGGTGGGAAATAGGAAAACTACAAGTATGTGATTAGAATTTGAATAAACCTCCCCTAACAGGATGAAAAGGGGGTTGGCATAATTACGTCATTACCTATATGTGGCTTGCATTGCATGAACGATAATGCCCAAATGGGACAATTGGATCAAAATTTGGATTACACCTCCAGTGTGTCCAATTTAATAAACTACAAAAATGCAAAAACCCTCACTCACTGACTCACTCAGTCAAATGGGATTGACATAATGACGTCATTACCGATGCGTGGCTTGCGTTATATGAACGATAACGCCCAAATGGACAATCCGTTTAAAATTCGGATTGCACCTCCAGTGTGTAGAATTTAATAAACGACAAAAATAGTCCTGTCACCTTTTACCTTATCTGCTACAGGTGCACCTTGGGTTTCGCCAAGCACCATGGATTAATATTTACTTACATTAAGATGTCTCAAATTTACAGCTCCATATATCTATGTATATCTACAACCGTGAAAATCAGAAACTCCCGTATGAAGAACGGGTAGAACAGATAGTATATATATAATACACATATATGTAAACCCCACTACAAATCTAGCATTTGCTGCTGAAAATAGGCAGTATTTTACCAAAAACAACTTGCATTTTGGGCTTTTTAATACAAATCTAATACATTGTAAAGTTGTAGCAGTAGCATTGTTCTCGAGTTGTTAGCCTTTTCATTTTTCACATTTCTAAAGATGACAGATGCCATTGTTGCATCCTACTTGTTTGGCTCTTAACTCCAGTATCAGTGCTTGGCATATAATAGCACTGTGTAACAGGAAGCATATATTTATAACTCTGCATATCGAGAATAAAAAAAAAAAAAGAATGAATATTCCAAAAACAGGGCTCAAGAGATTTTAAACTGCAGTTTGAAAGAAAAGAAAAAAAATATGTCTAAGGCAAGCTGTACGGATTGCCGCTTTGACGTCTTTGAACTTCAGACTTCATGAAGTTACTTTTCGTATGAAAGTATGACATTGAATAGCACTGCAGTGCACAGCGCAAAAATATTCCGCAGTCACTCACACGTTTGTCAAGTGCCACTTCTGTTTTGTAAAGAACTTATTTAAGAATAGAAGAAACACAAAAAAACACAAGAACAATATGGCATTCAGTGAAAAAATAAAGTTAAAGAAGAAACATTTCACAAAAGCATAAACAATAAAAACACCTGCAAAAATATCATACTATGTGTGAAGATATTTTTGATTGGATATATAAAAAAGGTCCAAAATAAATTATTAACAGAGTAGTAAATTGTATCTAATAAGCAACTGTTTATTGTAACTTTTTAAAACACATAGGGCCTGATTCATATGCAGTATTGCTCAGCCGTAGAGAAGCCACTTTGCAATACGTTACAACCATTATGCTAATGCTATAGGAGGTATCTAAGGCAAAAAGATGCCTCCAGACAGCTTCACAGATCTGAGTTCTGCGTCCGAAGACGCAGCCTCGGATCATGTTGCAATGTTTCTAGCATCTGCCATCTAAGTCTGCCAAAGCTTACTCAAATTGGCCACCTCCTGTCTGCTTGCAACATCAGAAAATCTGCATCCCTTTATGCAGATTCTGGCCCTAGCTCAGTTTCTGGGAGTGCAGGCCAACCACGTGCCCACTCCGCCCTATAGTGGTCCAAGCATGTCATTCATGCTGTGGCCTGGGGGAACTGTAAGCGACATTGCAGGAACTATTTTGAACATGCAAAGACACACAACAATCAGAGTAACCATTGGGTTTGCATACTACTTTGAACCTGGCCCAGTTATCTATGAATATAAGGATATGAGAGTGGGAGCCAATAGGCTTTTTCAAGGCTTTAGGTGAACCTCAACTTTCGTAACAGTCCTACTAGACTCTGTTGTACTGTATTCCATGATTATTTTAAATTATCAGAAATTAGCAAGTGAGCAATTAGCTTTAGTATAAAGATGGCATTTTTACATTCTACCAGTTTTCATGTTACTGCAAATTATTATAATTCTTCAAGTATTACATGAGTGACTTTTTTTATATTTTAAATATATTTTTGCAATTCAGTTTGTGATCTTTTGCCAATTTTCAAGTATAGATTGCTGGAGAGGCCAGAGTCACATGATTGCAATAGAAATCTAAAATCTGCTTTGATAACTGCCAATTTGTCAACGTTTTGATATAAAAATGACAATAGGGTCTCGGGTCATGATGACCTCACCCTTTTCACTAATGGATGGAATTATTAAATTGGAACATGTACAGTGCCAAAAAAAAGAAAAGAGAATTATGTGGATGCAACAAGTATTTAACATTTGGGCAGATATTAGACTTTATATTATATTTGTGTTTATTTTTGTGGCTTATATTTTTGAAAATTAAACTCTTATTATATAAATAAAAACTGTTTATTTCCAGGATTATTCTTAGGTTAAAGGTGGACTCATTAAATTGATGAATTTATATTTACTTGAAGATAAAAGTATTATCTCCTCATTGTGTTGACAGTGCAGAAATTTAATTTCATTCTATGATATTACTGTGTGCTCATTTTCTAATTGTGGTAACATAGTCTCTTGAATGAAGCAGAACAAGAAAAATGAAGGTTACATTTATTAAACATTCTGCTAGATCATTGCTGTATCACTCAGAAAGTCAATCTTCAGGAACATGATTGTCATAAACCCATTGCATTATTAGCTAAATACATCAATACATGTGCAGTATGGTTTTTTGTATTGGTTAATCTTCAATAGTATGGCTTATGGACGCATAATGGTGCAAAGTGTTGACCTTCTAAGCATTAAATGTCACGTGTAATACTGAGTACAGTTGCCGATCAATATTTCCAGGGCTGTTGTGAGCTCACAAGACCCTAGGTACTGGGGGCATGGTCAAATCTGGGAGGTGTGGCCATGTCCTCTTGCACATTTGTTTTTAAAGCCACTTTGTGTTGATTTGCCCCCTTCAGCAGCAAAGCAAAAGGGTACACTGTCAGCAGCTGACCTGTGCCTCTGCCGGACCCCTCCAACAAGCCCAGGCTTGTGTACTTAGTCCCCTCCTGCCCTCTCTGTGCCATTGAATATCAAATAAAAAATATAGATTTCTTAGAGCACTCAAAAGGGGGTGATTCGGTTGTGGGCAAAGTCCGCTAGAATGGCAGCACCATGCAAATGCCAGTTTTCGATCACACTTCTTAGAGATGCTCAGGAAATATTGGCGACGTTAGAGTACCGCGTTCCACCACAATGTCTGTTCCCACAATATCCTCCAGATTGTGGAGAGTTGAATACAGAGCTAAAGATATGGCAGTCGCTGTGTCTTGAGACGCTAACTGTGAATGTTTTTCATATCAAAGACTAGGGATAACTGTTTTAAACATAAGTCAAGGTGGAAAGTAACAACAAGATATGATTTATGTTCAGATACTGTCCAACATGGTTCATCTGAGACATGCACAGTCTAAGTTGAATTTCTGGCAGCAAATGATAAATCAAGATACATTAGGTCAAATGCGTTCAGTCTTGATTGGTTACTTATCACATCAAAGAGTTGTGATTACATTTTAGGCACTGTCATGAGATGAGAGTAGAATAAGAAGCTATTGTAAAGAATTTTAGCAGTTGTGTCCACCTGTACAGTTGGCCTTCCTCTTTGCAAGCTTTGCACTACATTTAAAATACCATAGTTAGTATAATTTATGGGCTATTACTCATATAATACTGTATAATAAAAGGCTAACACTGCTCCTCATCTCTGTGTGGGGAATTAAAGTGTTTTGTGCACCGGCAGCCACTAGATGTCACCTGACGTAGCAATTCAATTGTTGCTCCATTCAGGCGTGCACAACCACAGGCGGTGACATCACTGTTATGTTGTGCCGTTAATTTGACTGGCTGGTAACTAATAACATACATTATATTACACCCAGTTCTGTTTTTCTAGCAGTTACTACATAGTCATAAACCTGCCACAGTCTCATGGTAGAGGAGTGAGAGGATCCCTTTATGATGGCATTTTACTTTTTGCTATAGGGCATTCAATGAATGTGCTTCCATATCTTCAGTAGGTACACATTGGCCGGAAGATAAAGCATAGTCCTGTGGTCCATTAAAAATGTAATATTGTTCAGCAACTAAAATACAGGACAACCTATTGGGTTTAACTTAAGATTTACTGATCATGTAGGGCCTAATTCAAACCTGATCGCTAGGGTGCGTTTTTTGCATCCTTGCGATCAGGTAGTCGCCACCTACAGGGGGAGGGAGAAATCGCTGTGCAGGTGTGCGATCACATGTGCAGGGGTGGTGCACAAACAGGAGTTTGTGCAGTCTCTGCACAGACCAGGACTTACTCTTCCAGTGCGATGATCGGGGCCGAAGCTGATGTCAGAAGCCCTCTGCCTGGTCCCTCCTGTGTTTCTCCGGACACTTCTTAAAAACGGTCAGCTGCCACCCACAAACGGCTTCTTCCTGTCAGTCACCTTGTGATTGCTTTTCTCGCACCATCCCGTCGCTGCCCGGCACTCCCCGTTGCTGCGGACCGACTCGGCTGTGCATTGCGGTGCATACGCATGTGCGGTTCAGACTCGATTGCAAGCTGTACGAAAGCCTTGCGATCAAGTCTGAATTAGGCCCATTGTCCATTGTAGAAAATATGGAAAAATAATGTCAGATTATAAATAGTGCTGTATGATATGGCTATTTAAATCTCACTTTAATTAGATGTCGATTACCTATTTTCTGACTTTCAAACTAGGTTGTATTCAAAGTTTTAGATGGAAGTTAACAGACAGGGAATAATAGCGATGAGGCTATTTCACAGCATATACTGTAGTATGGTTTCTGATGAGTGACCGTATTAAAAACAATGTTTGTTAGTATAACAAATTACAGAGTTTGGGAATTTTGGCCAATTGAGATACATTTTTAAAATTGAGAAAGAGATTTCATTTCAGTGGATTCCATTTTTTAAAACATATCTTTTATCCAAAGGGAAACTAAATCTAATTATTGTACCAATCTGCAAAGATAAAGAGGGATTAGAATAGGATTCCAGATTCGTGGTTCTCCAATTAGCGCTTCCTAAGGACGTAGATATAGCACCCACATATAACACCCAGCTTTGAATCAGAGAAGCCTGTGAAAGAAGACACAAAGATGTCACCCCTCCCCCAAGCAAGACACCCCTGCATGGCAACTTATGCCAGCACCAACTGTTCGCGGCTGCTCTGTAAAGCAGCACCCGTGGGACAAGCCAGTCAACATTGTATGTTTCACTAGTACTGAATTTTGCTTTTTTGTTGCCATGCTAACGGGTTATTTGAAAAACAAAACAAAAACAAAGAAAAGAAAAATTATTTTACTTAAACAGAAAGTAGTACATGTGCAGACTTTATATACCATATGGTAGCATCAAGCGGTTAAGAGAGGTAATAATAAACGCATATTCTGAGAATGACGAAGATAAGTGTTTCGATTTGGCAGCTGTGAGAGTTGATTTGCTCACACTATTACTGCCTATTAGCACAAACAACTGTTTGTTGTTTTATACCTGCTATAGCGGCAAATGGATATATTGGTGTGATTAACTCATAGTACCACACTTACTATAGCAGTTTCCTGCCTTAAAAGTCCTCATTCATGTTGTTCTAGACAACGATGAATGATACTGTTAAATACAGTGATATATTATATACAGGCCCAAAATTATTAGATGCCACTGTGTTAAGGTTCTAATGATTAACTTTTATTTATTATTATTATTATTACTACCAGTCATGTATATATAGCGCACACATATTCCACAGCGCTTTACAGAGAATATTTTACCATTCACATCAGTCCCTGCCCCAGTGGAGCTTACAATCTATATTCCCTACCACATGTACACGCACATACATTCATGTTAGGGTTAATTTTGTTGGGAGCCAATTAACCTACCAGTATATTTTTGGATTGTGGGAGGAAACCCACGCAAGCACAGGGAGAATATACAAACTCCACACAGTTAGGGCCATGGTGGGAATCGAACCCATGACCTCAGTGCTGTGAGGCAGTAATGCTAACCATTACACTGTCTGTGCTGCCCCTAACTTTCCAGGCAGCAGTGACATTGGGACATATGCATCAACACTTGGAGAAAGACAAAGTACCAACCAATCACCTCTAAACTCTCATTTTACAGGCTGAATTTAAAAAATGACAGGAGCTGATTGGTTGGCAGTTTATCTCTCTCCAAGTGTTGCTGCATATGCTCCAGGGACAGCCAGTGGGAGGTTGTTGATGTTACTGAGGGAGCTTCCATCAGTCAACATAAAATTTTAATTCATTAGGTAAAATATTATAATGAAGCTACAGCAACATTGTACAGTACCTGCTCTATAGAAAGCAGTCATGAATATTATTTCATTTGTATACAATCCATGCCAGTCTTTTTCATCTATGACTTTGAATTTTTTTAATCTAACGTTACAGTATGTCTAAATAGATGGTGTGATGTATAATAAAAAGAGGTCTATTTAATAAGCCTTTGGGAAAGATAAAGTGGATTGCGATAAAGTACCAACCAATTAGCTCCTGTCATTTTCCAAACACAGCCTGTAACAGATAGGAGCTGATTGACAACTACTTTATCTCCGTCGATTTTATCTCTCTTCAATACTTAGTAAATAGACCCCAAAGTATAGTATAACCTCTGCAGAGTGTATGCAGAGTTTATTTCTGCACCTTAATGTTGTTCAGCTGTATTGTACATTCATTCAACACAGATATGTGTTTCTATCATTATCATTTATTTGTATGGCAGAATAGTGATCGGATACTGGTAAAAACTGTATTAATAAAACAAGGACATATGGGATAGACAAGATAAATGCAGATGTGCAGTAAAAGCAAAGAGTATCGAGGGCCCTACAAGAGATCTTATAATTTAGTGGGAAAAGGACAAAGCTTAGAAAAGAGGAGCGAGTATGGCTCAGACAGAGGTGCAGAGGGATAGAGACTGCTCAACAAGATGGTGAATTCCATAGATGGGCAGAAAAAGTACCGGATTATAGGTGGGGCAGCCAGCGTAGTCACCCAAGAGTAGCTACACAGGGCCAGAGCCTTTGCCTCAATACTATCCTAGTGCACAAAGAGGTGCCTGGATCCCAATCCAAGTCACCACAAGCCATCGCTACCTGATCCCAGGCACATCTCCGCACCAGGTAAGTTAACTGCTAGGAGGGGGGAGGGGGTATGGAGAAAGATCATATAAGTACAAAACACAGAGATGAGTGGGTACATGATTTTGTCAATTTTATTGGTGTCCAATCCACACACACAATAAAACACACACAAGAAAATTGCCCTGGGCATCCACAAACCTTAAACCGCCACTGGGTAGAATTTTTTTGCACATGGAACCAACAGGAGGTTTTAAGAAAGTGGGCAAGGTGTGGGCCAGAGGTAAAGTTAAGGTGGAGGAAGGGAGAGTATTTTACGATGAGGTGAAATATGAAGGGGTATTGTTATTGGTGAATTTCTAATTGAAGTGATCCTTTAAAATTGTTTTTTTTTTTTTTTAATATACAGGGATCCAGTGCAGAGATTTGCTGAGTTTAGTAGTATATAAGTATTGTGATATGTAAATATTGCTGTAATATTTAAGCTATGGTATATTAGTATTGTTGTGGTATTTACCAGAGATTGGGACAGCTGATTGAAGAGAGGAGTAGGTCAAACATATTGACATTATCCATTTATGTATTGTAGACATCAATTTTTTTTCAAAAAAGCACACACAGTAGGAGCTGACAGTTGCCTGGAAGGTATAAACATCAGTATAAGTACATACAGTACATTCAAACTGAAATCAAATGAAACAATTGTTGTTTTACTCATTGAAGTGTGAACATTCGCATAGAGTAGACCTGTATGCAAGCTGTTATCTTAAAAGGTGTGAAAGGTGAATTTTGCAATGTAATGTTTTATGACTGCCTTCTGATTGACATATATAATTTCGCCAAACACATTTGCCTCACCAGTTTTCTTAGTATTGCTGATACTGTAATGCAGAAAAAGCTGCCACCCTTGCCAAATACACTCCGTCAATCTAGCTTTCCCGGACAAGGCTTTCATCCCTAGAGTACATGCTTTTGAAGAGCTGTTATACTTTTTTTTTTTTTTTTATTAAACTTCAAAGACAAATAAATTGAGAAATCTGTAGGTCATTGTTCCACAGAAAAGTACAGTGATGAGGAAAGCAGCCCCAACACTTTGGCGTTTTATCACAGGTATTTATATTTTTATATTATGAAATCTAATAAAGACAAATTTACAGATTACGATCTTGGTCCTTTCACCTTTGCTTTCAACTTATTTTATTAGATTGATTTTGCAGTGGCTACAAGTGTTATCAGATTGTATAGTGCTGTGGAATACATTGACGCGTCATACAAATAAATGGTTTTAAGAAAAAAACTGATGCTTTTTATGTATTGCTAAAATTTGTAATGTTTTACTTCTCACTTGTGTCATTGGGATAGCGATGAGGCACCCCTTGGATTGGTAAAGTAGGATTAAAAAATAAAATAGGCTTTCAATATTACATGAAAATGAATAATGTTTCTTTGATATGGTTGGAAGTACAATTTACTTCTTTCCACCCCTTAGGCATCTTTTGCTCCTGTTTCTCTCCATAGCTTAGAGACAGACAGGAGCAATTTTGAAATGCATTTTAATATGTTTTAGATATATGGTGCTCCAAAGGAAAATTAAACCCCAGGTATTCCCACCCAAACACAGCAGATTGTATGCACTTTTCGACAAACTAATCAGACAAGGAATCAATGAGTGGCCTAAAATATAAATCAAGGCAAGACCTGATTCAGAGAAGGGCGCAATGTTAACTTTGTAGGCAGTGGAGCGATTTTTTTCACACCATATGTATGTGCCAATGGTCTTGAAGTGTTGGTTTCAATGAAGATTTATTCATGACAATCAGGGGCAATTTGTGGGAGGTAAGGGGGAATTGGTGATCAGCGGAAGCTGGCTACCTGTCTGGCCAGGGGTCTGCAGACCTCTACTCCCTGCTCTCCGGATGATTGATGTCTGACCTCACAGGGAGGTGGTGCCTAGGTTTGGCAGCAGTTGGGGGTGGGGTTTAGGTCTGAGGGTGGGGCTTAATTCTGGCACTTCTAAACATGCTGGCTTCTAGGGACTGCATCGGCTGAAGTCACTAGAAGACAGATAGGCTTTCTGTAATAGCAGGGAGTGTCTTCCCATGCAAAGTGCTCTCTCTGCTATTACATGTGAATTGGCAGTCCCTGGGGAAGAAAACACCTCCCCCGGGGACTGCCTGCCTTGCTGGGATTAGCAGGGAGTGCTTCGTATGGGAAGTCACTTTTCCTGCTAGCAGCCCCTCTGGGTGGCATATGTATTACTGGGGGGGCTGCAGTCCTGCAGCCCCTAGGTAAAATCAACCACTGGTGGCTACTCAAATGCAGGTGTATTGCAACCGTTTCTGGAGTGTGTTTTCAGACTGCAATCCCTTATGAAGAAAAATGGCTCCAGCATCTTATTCCCAGCACCCATGCTGCACCACCAAATGGTTACTCAGAAGCTCGATAATCAACCTGTGAGCACCCTATGGTTGTACAGAAGCAGTGGGTCAGAGATGCCAGCAGGGGGCGTCTCCATACAGATCTCTTGCATCATTTGCATATATGTTTGTAGAGCCACTGCGTACAGAATCACAGCTGTAATGACATTTGCGTACATTTCTGAATCAGCTAGAGGGCCTTATTCATGGTTGTACACACATGCAATCACGGGTGTGATTTTTTTTGGCTATTGGAATTTCCAATGTTAGCTAGTGAAGCTGTTGCCTGGACGTAGAAAGAGACGCCCACTGGATCCATTGCAAACTCATTCACAGCTGCATAAACATCCGCAGCCTACACAAAACGAGGATCATTGGGTCTAATGGTAGCATTATGGCGATGCAGACTGGCCACGGCAGTAGGGACGCTGGCGCCATGTCTCTCTTGCAGCTGAATGCAGTTATGCAGCCTGGAAATGGCCATGACACCACTGCATTTTTGCCACCACTCCCCCAAACGGTTCCTTCCGGTCAATCAATCTGCAGCTAAGTCCTCACTGCAAGCACAATTGTAAAGGTCCCTTGGCACGTGCTCACTGCGATCACAGCACATGCACAGTCTACTGATAATCGCTCCATTGCATGAACATTGGCATTGTGTACAAATATGAATTAGGCCCTCAGTACAGAATTGTTATCATTAAACATGGGAGGAGACTACATACCCGGGAAACCCCTGTTGTTATAGTATTTGCTATTTATGGTTATTTTTATATGTCCTCCTTGTCAATTGCAGTACTTATAGGCACAGACATGTTCTAGCTTTGGGTGGTAATTTAACAGGAAAATATATCTATTTCAGTATAAAAAATTGCAACAAGAGATGATTTATCTTCAATTAACATTTTAACTGTGAAATACTGCCGTGTTTGCATGCAACTTAAAACATTATGATGCAAACTGGAGGCAACTTTGGGGGTCATTCAGACCTGATCGCACTTTTTTTGCAGCGCTACAATCAGGTCAGAAGTGCGCATGCCTATGCTCCGCAATGTGCAGGCGCGGAACCCCCCAGCGACGGGGATCACCGGACAGCGACAGGTTTAACGAAGAAAGCGATCGCACGGGTGATCGCAAGAAGATTGACAGGAAGAGGCCGTTTCTGGGTGTCAACTGACCGTTTCTGGGGAGTGTCCAGAAAAACGTAGGTGTGCCCATCCGTTTGGAGGGAGGATTCCTGACGTCAGCTCCTGGCCGGATCATCACAACGCCTGAGTAAGTTCTGAGCTGTGCAGACACTGCACAAACTTTTGTTTGTGCAGCTCTCTGCACAAGCGTTCGCATCCCTGCACATCAACTACCCCCTCCCTCTGTAGGCGGCAACTACCTGATCACAGCACTGCAAAAAAATGCCTGTGTGCGATCAGGTCCAAATCACCCCCTTCATTCGAAAGCGGCAACCAGATTTACTACCTTATACTCATGTGGTTTCAATCGCATGGTCGCACCGGGTGTGGAATTGAAAGTCGACAATAACTAGGTCGACCACTATTGGTCGACAGTAACTAGGTCGACAGGGTGTCTAGGTCGACAGGGTCTTTAGGTCGACATGTTCTAGGTCGACAGGTCAAAAGGTCGACATGAGTTTTTCATATTATTTTGGTGTCGTTTTCTTCGTAGAGTGACCGGGAACCCCAATTAGTGCACCGCGTCCCCTCGCATGGCTCGCTTCGCTCGCCATGCTTCGGGCATGGTGCCTTCGCTCCGCTACCGCTTCGCTCGGCACAGATTACCGTTCCAATCGTAGTCCACGTGGATCGTTAAGTATGAAAAGGTTCAAAAAAGAAAAAAATTGTGAAAAACTCACGTCGACCTTTTAAGCTGTCGACCTAGAACATGTCGACCTAAAGACCCTGTCGACCTAGACACCCTGTCAACCTAGTTACTGTCGACCAATAGTGGTCGACCTAGACATTGTTGACCTAGTTACTGTCGACTTTCAGTCCGGATCCCGGTCGCACCACCCATTGTTTTTCAATCCTTGACTGCAACAGTCACTATTAGTATAGGTAATTATACCTATTCTGTGCTAGTTGCAAAAATTCTCCAGAAGCAGGTGTGCCTTCTCAATACACTCACCTCAAGCTAGCACGGAAGTCTGGCTTACATGGACCATGACACTCCCATGACACTCCCATGACAGTCCCATGACACAGATCTTTTTCATGTATTTGCAAAGGTAGCCACACAATTTCCACCCAGAAATGCCAATTTTACAAGTGAAGTGGACCAGCTGCTCTTGTTTCCCCCAGCAAGCTGAGTAAGCATGAAGCGACACATGCGCAGTTTGCTGATAATCAAACGATTGTCCGTAATGAGAGCTCTGTCCAACTCACAATCAGGGCTAGATACATCATCGCTTGGAAAGTGATAATATGGAGAGTGAAAAAGTGCCAGCCAATCAGCTCCCAACTGCCCTGTTACAGGCTGTGTTTGAAAAATGACTGTTAAGAACTGATTGGCTGATACTTTTTCACTCTCTCCGGCTGCATTTTTTGCTGTCCTGCGTACAGATAGTCGCCGCCTACAGGGGGAGTGTATTTTTGCTGTACAAGTGTGCAACGCTATGTGTACACTGAGCTGCTAAAATTCTGTGTGTGCAGTGTCTGCACAGCCCAGGACTTAAGGGCCCCTAGAACGATAATGCCCGATTTCATCCGATTTTGGGCATTCGGCCCGATATATCGGATGAAATTGGGCATTTTGGAGGTGTTTCCGATTCGATCCAATGCGCTTTCCCGTGAGCATCGGATCGGATCCTCCAGAGTGAGCGTGCTGCACTAGCAATCATGTCCGACCCTGCAGGCATGGCTGGGATCGCACAAGATACATTGTATGCAAAAGGACAGCATACGATGTATCTTGTGCGATCCTGCCGCCCGGGCGGCTGCCGGGCTGATCGCCTGCGACATGACGGTCAGACATGTCGCATAAGTGTATGGGGCCCTTTACTCTTCCAGTGCGATAGAATCAGGCTGATCGGAGCTGACATCAGACACCCTCCCTGAAAACGCCTGGGCACGCCTGCATTTTTCCGCACACTCCCAGTTACCACCTGCTTCCTCCTGTCAATCACCTTGCGGACGCCCGCGCAAATTGATTTTTCGCACCATCCCATCGCTGACCGACGATACCCGTAGTTGTTTTCCGATGCGCATGCGCATTGCGGTGCATACGCATGTGCTGTTATGACATGATCGCCCTCTGTGCAAAAACGCAGCCCAGTAATCAGATCTAAATTACCTCCTTAGATGTTTGTTTAAAGGGGCAATCATCTACAAGGCGTGGTTTAGCCTTGTACATGATTGCCCCTTTAAAAAATATCCGAGCTCCACCGGCATCCCACACGGATGGGGAACTTGGAATTCATTACATCCCGGTCATTGTTGTGTTTATGTCATAAAACAAAACAAAATGAGAACCTGAATGGCAGTCCACTGCATTGGTTCCTTAAAACTGAAAATGGTGAAGAGAACCTGTGAAATACTGAAATATTTATAATAGGACTTTAAATGTGCAGCTCTCAGTAATACATATTTTATTAAGACGTTGTTGATGAAATAAAAATAGGGAATGGAATTGGCTTTGTAATATAAAGGCTCTAGATATGTTATCATTAGAATGATTTCTTGTTTTCAAAAGCGAGGACTATTTGTTATTCTTCAGATTGTCCATGTACGGGAAAAAGGAAATTATTTTAACTGTTAAGGGAAACTGACAAAAATAGAAAAGGCTTTGTCCTATGTGAAATGATGTTGCTCCACATGTGTCAATCATCAGCCTCAAGAAGACTTGATGCTTCTGCACAATGCTACGATGGGTTATTAAACCTAGCATGTATAACTAGGATATTATTTCCTTTATCTTTGCACTAATTACATTGGATGTGACATTAGCCTGCAGATTCCGCAGACAGGTTTGAGGAGCTCAGATTTCACGCATTTGATGCCTGTGCAGATCTGCATAAAAATATCCGAACTGCGTTGAGTAGGTGATATTGACCCCATTGGTGTACAGAGCTCTCTTCATGCCTTAGCATACAGATTATAGAAATAATGATGACCTAATTAAAAGTAATTTAATTAGTGAACTCAATGTATATAATAGTTTCGCAATATGCTAATTTTTCAGGCACCCTGTTTAAATCCATGCTGCAAGTGTAATTGGAGATGATATGCTGACCTTTATGAAGTTTTACTTGCATTGTATTTTGTATATATATATATATATATATATATATATATATACACACACACACACACACACACACACACACACACACACACACACAGTATATTGAACAACAAAATGCTGAATCTGGCGCTCTGTCACTTCCAATCAATATGCTGCCAGCAACATGGGGCTACTCACCCCTATTAGATAAAATCAAACAAGCAAAAAAGAAAAGTTGCAGCGCATATAGATTAGAATTATTAAGAGTCTATTTATTAAAACACATATATGAATAAAAATATATATATTCAACAAACTGTGCAATTTATACCACCGGCCGGTCAGTACATTTTTACAATAATTGATGCATGCATATACCAAATGTAACATATATTGTAACAAATTGCTTCCTATCTGTTCAATATATTTAAGCAATACCTACTAGAATAATTAAAATATAATATGATAGATCTGATAGTTATTCAGACTGAATAGTGCGCTCAATAGTTTATCCTGTGAGGTTATATAACAGTCATTTTTGGTGAAAAGAATGATGATGATAAAGTATATTCCTCACTTCAGGTGCAAATAGATGTGCTATAAATAGCTGCAACCTGTAATTGAGCCAATGCTCTCACTGAAAGTGTGTCTGGCCAGACATTAATATAATGCGGTCTCACCACTCCTGTGCATGGGTAATTTCACCCGAGATGTCCTCCCGGCTGCTGGTGCTCTCAACCCTTTATTGCGCAGTCATCTCTGGGGGATCATATAAAAAAGGTGAAGAATTCCAATCGCATCTTACTGGAGTGTATGGTTTAGCTGTAAAGACCTCCGGGCAGCGGTATATCCGTTTGAATGAGTAATTGACGCGTTTCCCCGCCTCCCTCCGGGTTCAGCGGCTTCATCAGAATATTGTTTTTTATCATGGATTTTAAAGTTGTCAAACTAGTCAATTTAGGCTCATTAAGAAATCCAGCTAATGGGCCGTGAAATCCATTAGAAATCCAGCTAATGGGCTAATGAAGTGTGAGTTGACTGGAGGTGCTGGTTCCCACGGCTGAACTCTGAGGTTTTTTAAAGCAGCAATCATGTACAAGGCATGGTTTTGCTTTGTACATGATTGCCGCTTTAAAAATAAGTCTATGTTTGGCCAGGAACCCGCATATCCGGCCAACTTGGACTTCATTACATCCGACCCAATGGGTGTAAATTAGTGCCTGGACAAACCAAGCTGCAAGGGATACACATACAAGTTTATTTTTGCATGCAGATAAAATGCTATTTGAGATGTGCGCCTGCCTGTTTTTGCTGCTTTCGGTTTTGGTTCTAAATCGTCAGCTAAAATCATGTTATTTTTGCATTCCAAACCAAATCCAAAACCTGAAATTTGGATTTAAAATCTGAATTCTGAACCATGGGAAGATCCAAACCGGAACTCTTCTCTGGAGATCCGGGGCGGCTTTTGGTTCGGATCTACAAAATACAGGTGGGTTCAGATCTCTGGAGAACCAGCCTCTAGTTGTTATAGGATATAGCCCACAAGTACTAGGAAGCTTTGTTTTTATGTTGCAATTTAGAGTTCAGCTGTGATGCATCCCACCTCTTTCTGCACCTTTTAAATGTACACTCTTGCAGTTTTACATGATTTTGTGCAAAACTGCCATATATGCATGGGTGCTGAGTAGGTGAGAGCAGGAATACATTACATGAGCCTGAGAGTGCAGGGGTGGCATAACCACTACTCCTTCAGTGCCATGACCACTCTACTGGTGCATGTGCCAAATAATAGATACTTTCTGGACGAGGAAGGGTATTGCTGCCCCTTCATGTGACCGTGTTCCCCAGGCCAGCTGGGAGTCTTGTTGGGCCTGCTTCTATTTTGACTTACTCCTAACTCAAAGTGAGGCCATTTTTGTTTTTCAATACTCAGTAATAATAATTTTTAAATATCAGGATATTTCTCGAAGGAATCGCAGGAGGGCAATTGTTGGTGTTGTCTACAAATGAATCTGGAAGTGGATTTTTTGCTGCAAACTAATATATTGAGTCTAATAATATTTCTTCAGAAGGCTTCTTTGTAGTTCGGAACTGTATCTCTGCACTGATGATTTCTAAAATTGGTGGTATTAAATGTTACGTTGGGGGGTGGATCCTTTGTTTTATTGGGCACTAGTTGCCCTCTGCTTAAATATTTTGCTGCAGTTTTAAAAAATATAATATTCTAGTTTACTTCTGGATACTTTACTGGTTACTTATAATCATTTTAGTTAATTCTGCTAATTAAATGTTATTTCATTATATACAACATATTAAGTTACATTAACCATCCAGTGTGATTAACATATTTGTCTCAAATGTTAAAAGTATATACACACAGTCACACTTTATGCCATCTTTTGGAGTCCAGGGACTAGATTTGCTACCCATTATTTTTTCCAAAGCCCTCGATGACTGATGGCTTTCACCGATGGATTTCAAGCGGCAACAGAAATAAATGCTAAACTAGCCTGAGTTAGCACTTATTTCTGTTGCCGCTTTATAGCCATCAGTCAAAGTTACTGATTGGAGGTGGCTTTGAAAACCCGAAGTATAGTAAAACTAGCCCCATGTATTGATTTTGCGCTGAACAGATTCATTACTGTTGACTGTGTTTCATGTGTTGGAACATAATAAGATATACTGTATCACTTCTTTAATAAATCTAATTTTCTTTCAGAACTCAGATGACCTTTTGGTGGCTTCTGCTGAATGTCCAAGTGAGGATGATGAGGATATTGATCCATGTGAGCCAAGCTCAGGTGGGTTAGGTTAGTCAACTTTTATATTACTTTTTTTCCTTTATTCTGTTTCATATATCAGTGCGTGCTCGCAACTTACATATGGGAGCAGAATAGAAATAAAGGCTTTTAAATTTATTTGAGATTTGAGGGAGCTACAGTTGTACTGTAATCCATTATTTAGCAAGCCCAAGAGTCACTTGGTTTCCATTCTACTCAGAATATACTGTACCACTAAATCAAAGCTAATACTCAGACAGTAGCTTTAGTTTAGGACAGTAATTCCGAACCAGGGGAACATTTACATGGCAACATATTGGGCTGGATGACTCACAAGAATTTAGGTGATATATAGGAGTAATGTCCTAAAATGTATTGACAAAGAATTGGTGAGTGAACTGTATTTAAGGTCAAATGTATAATAATCAGACAAAATTAACAATCAAATTGTGTTTTAATACTTTGTACATCTGACAAATGATAAATTGGCTGGACCATCGGGTCATGTGTACAGCTGATGTTTCTATGAATTCAAATGTTCACAGACATATCACATAAGTTCTGCATTACAGCAGATGCTGATATTTCTTGCAGATATATCCATTCATCTGCCTGAATGTACGGGCGGATGACCCATACGCTGGCCACAGGAAGCGGCGACAATGACATAACTACTCATTCCTGTGGCCAGGCATGTGGGGTGGCAGATTGGTAAGTGTGTATGCACAAGATCGTTTGTTCATAAACCTTACCAATTGTTAGATTGGTCAGCCGGTGGCTGATCCATTGGTCAAGTGTGTACTCAGCTTAAGTGTACTGGAATTTATTTATATTTATGCATGCCTCATGTTGGTTGCTACAAAGTATTGGCTTGATAAAAACAGATTGAGTGCCTATAGGTAAGTGCCATTAATGAAAGCATTTATCTGATTGGTGGCTTTGGGTTACAATAAATGTAACTTGTAAAAAACTTGTTTAAATAACTTGAGAATAGTGTTAGTCAGAGCCGGATTAACGACGGAAGGGGCGGTCGTTCCGGGGCCCCCACACACTGTCCTCACAACTGCAAAAAAAACATCGGAGTATAAGTACAGCATTTACCTGTCTCCTCTCCGTCCTCCTCGGCAGCTGAGACATTCTATTACAGCTGCGGCCACCGAGGAGCTTCACTCACTGCAGTGTGAAGTCTTGCGAGATTTGACATTATCTCACGAGACTTCACACTGCTGTGAGTGAAGCTCCTCGGCGGCCGCTGCAGGTAAGGAACAGCTCAGCTGCCGAGGAGGACGGAGAGGAGTCGGGTAAATGCTGTACTCCTACTCCAATGTTTTTTTTTGCAGTTGTGAGGACAGTGTGTGGGGGCCCCACAAATATGTTGCCCAGGGGCCCCTACAGACCTTAATCCGGCCCTGGTGTTAGTACATGCCAGGTAACTTATTTCCTTTTCAAATATACAATTGTCCTGGAAAATATATCATTTAAAGTTCTGTATAGAAGATATTTAACATTTATACATCAAAATTTCTGAGCGATTTAAGTGACTACTAATAGATAATAAAATTTTGCATTCAGTGACATTGACACAAAAAAAAACTATAACCTACTTTACAGTGTGATATTTACCAAATTTGACTTGCTAAGATTTATTTACAGTAGATACAGTATGCAATTCTCCAGTTACTTTATGTTATCCGATAGGTCTAATAACACAGAGCTGTTTTGCTTTTCCCTATAGCAGCCTAGTTTCAGACAGTCTGACTAGATCTTGAGTCCCCTCCCCCATGTAATTCCCATCTTCTTAAGTGGGAAGGGCTTTGACAGCTCCACTGCCTGTGGAAATCTGCCAAGAATCAATGGGAGAGTAGTGCTGCACTGGACCATTTTGGAAGATCTCCTGGAAGAGGGGGTCACTGCAAGTTTGTAAATCAATATAATTTATCATTGCATTATTGTCAGACACACAGCGGTGGATGTAAGTGTGGTCATGTGTCATTATTCTGGTAGCATTTACCTAGAAATGACTCAAATTCTGAATCGCGTGTTCTCATCTAGGGGGTTATGTATTAAGCCTTGGAAAAAAATAAAGTTGGGAAATTGCCCAAACCAACTAATCAATTTCTAACCGTCATTTATATTTGAATTGGAATTTGTTTTGGGCAACTACTCCACTTTATCTATCTCCAAGGCTTGATACATCCCTCACAACCAGTGTCCAGTAGTCAGTGTGTAAACATTCCTGAACATCAATTTATGTTATAATATGAAACAGAATGCATTCAGTATTGCAGTTACCATAAAAACCTCTCAACAACGCAACTCTCCATAAATGAAACCTGCATTCCTATAGAGGACCAGTGACCACGGATATGTTTACTGACATCTAATATTCTATAACATTTAAAATATGGAAACTACATAATGGTCAGTAAAAAGTGACAAGTGCCGTCAGATCTCTCATAAAATAATGTGTAAAAAAAAGAGACAAAAAATTATATTTATAGGGGCAATTCAATTAGCAGTGAAGACCTTGAGGTTCCCAACATTTTAAACATGTCTCCAGCACCACCAACCCACCAATGCTGCATAGTTTTCTTTGCTCCCTGCAGTGGTGTACAGGAAATGCATTATAATTATTGGTGTGTTGCACATCACAACCACACATTGCCGATAATTGAATCCCCCCCCTCCATGCGCGCTCTTAGATGAAAGGGGAAACGTGAAAACAAATGAAAGAAGAGGATATAAAATGTTATAGCTAGCTAAGATCTTAAAAATCAAGTAGGCGAGGCAGTTCTAAGCATAAATCTTATCAAATGTTGCTGGCTTACAGATTAGATTGCATAATGCCTCCAGGATCTGTGCACTGATAGCTGATTTCTAAAGTGCTTAAGTATCAACTTCAATTAAATGGCGGGTAATCAATTACAACAATCAAATGTGATTATCATAATACAACACTTACACTCTGGCTGGAAAACACTGTCCTGGTATAATGAGTTTTTTTTAGTTTTGTTCTGGAGAATACATAAAGAGACATGAAGAAATGGAAAATGCATTTTCTGATTTGGTAAACGACGACCCAATATGGATGATGTTTGATGAAATTTACCTTTGGGGAAGAACAAATTACCGCCATTGCAGGAATCTTTTTTTATTTATTTTTATTGGAGAATGTTTGTTTTTTATTGGATAATTTGCATATAAAGATTTGTTTATCCTTTATAGTATAACATGTGATAACTTCATACTATACCACATTGCACACCCAGATGGTACCTGGAAACTGAGAATAAGTTTAAGTGTCCATCTAGCAGTTTTGCAGTCAGAGGTGAAGTTACCATATGTGTGCATCTGAACACCCTTTAAAATGGCCCTCACTGGCATGAAAAAACAACATGCACACCACATGCTTGTCCAGCAGCCACGCAATCACCCACCCATACCTATTTACCCTGGCATCGTCTTATCCCGGAACACATAGACATAAGAGATGCTTAATAATGAAAGCTGCATCTGGTGTACAGAGTTATTGGTGTGAGGAGGCTCCAACCGCACAGTAACACGTATAAAGTAGAGTTCTGCGGTGATCCCCATGTTTTGGTTTTAGTTGTTTATTGGGCAAAACTGCCCTCAAGTGTTTTAGTTCAGTTTTGGTTCAGTTTTGGTATTCTTAAAAATTGATAAAAACAGCAAAAACCATAAAATTTTTGGACCAGTTATTGTTTCTATAATATTATAAACACCAGTAACATTCATTTACAGTGTGAAATGGCCCCTTAAATCATGAGGGACGTTCAGTTTTTAGATCCAAGATCCAACCCCAGAGTGACCCAAGCTGGGACTTGATTCGACTCGAAACCCTAAAGTTCGGATGTGTATTACTGTGAAGTTTCAAAATAAGAAACAGGGGGGAGAAAAGTAAGAGGCAGAGGAGCAGGAGTGAGAGAAAAGAGGGTTAAAAGTGAGAAGAAAAGAGAAAAAGAAAGAATGAGAGAGCGAAAATAAGGGAGAAGGGAAAAGTTGGGGGAGGAGCAAAGGGAAGCATATGGGAAGATGGGAAGATTAGGGGGAAGAATAAGTTATATGGGAGAAATACAGTATGAAGAGTCAGGAAGAATAGGAGGAGATGGAATGAATAGGGGGACAGAGAAGAGAAGGTGGGGGAAGTCAAAGGGGAAAACCCTGCAAAATAACAAGCAACCAGGTACTTTTACTTAAGTAAAGTATATATTCAACAATATCAAAAGCATGAGATATGACAGGCACTGTATCTCCTGCATTTGACAATACAAATAATTGCAGCTTGCCGCAGTAGTGCAATGTAACAAGCTCGGAAAACTAAGTCTTTGGAGCTTATCTGACTAGGGTAACACTTTCTCAAAATGGAAATACCCGAGATATCTTTATGGAGCAGCCCAGCTGGAGGAGGAACTTGTGGTCCTGCCCCATTAGGCTGTAGCCGAATCCAATGCCCATCAGCTACAGTACAATCCTTCACACTGCATATGCGCAGTTGGGAAGATGAGTACGAACCAGGAAGTAAAGTGTTTGAGTAAACCATCACTTTATAGCATTCACTGGTGCATGCTTTTATCTGAGCCCAGGATCTGGTGTCTGATTCATAATACATTTCAATGACAATTTGGAATTCCAATATGCAGCAATATGCAGCTATGGGGAATGCTTATTTTCAGTGCTTTAATGCAGAATTTGATGTCATTACTCACCTAAAGTTACAAGTTTTACAAGATTTAAAATAGCTTCCATATTCCAGACAAGTCTCCAGATGCTTATATTTATTCATTTCTTAAATGGTTGCACAGACTGCTTCTTGTTTCTAAACTAGTTAAGATTAAGAATGAAAGTGCTAGAAGTGCAGTATCAGAAAAAAGCACTGCTTATATATAACATGGGTTCCAGTCAGGAAGTCAACGTTTAGAATGTTGACACTATAATGTCAAAATGTCAGAATTCATTGAGGGAGATTTATCAAATCTTGGAGAGAGATAAAGTAAAGAGAGATAAGTGGAGAGAGATAAAGTACTAACCAATTAGCTTTCAAATGATTATACCAGCCTTGCTAGAAGAAAAAAGTAGACATTGATTGTTTGGTAAGATATTTGTCTACACGTTAATTTTATAGACATACTGTATACAGATGGAGCCACAGTTATCTTGGTTTCTGTGCTGCGCCTAGGTACACCATGGCTTATTAGCATAAACCCTTCATCTATTGTTTTCTGCTGCAATACAATACAAAGAGAACAATACATCAGGGTATAAAGTCATTACTGCAGGGGATTAAGTCCGACTGCCTTGGCTCAGTTAATCCTATTAAAGGCCAAGAAAAGGTGGCTCTATCTGTAGTTTTAGATTTTAACTCATTAAAAGTACAGTACTGTAGTAGGATATGTACATTAATGTATAGTACTACAATGATAAAAAATATTTTGATTAATGTCAGAACATTCGGATTTAAAAAAAAAAAATCTGACAAATGCAATGTGCATGGCTTCAAATAAATGAAGATACTGTATGTGTGATTAACACCATGGCAGATTTAGTGAAATATCAAAGTGCTCCTTTACAGATGGAGCAAGCTTTATTGCTCCCTCTGGTGTGTTGTAAAATGACATGCTTAATGCTCCAGGAGGTGAAAACTACATTAAGAGTGCATTAGATCGCTTCAAACATCAGACTGTTCTAATGCCCTTTTTCAAATGTTGTAATGTACCAATGGGTGCAATAAAATGTTCACACATCTGTATATTAAAATAAATAAGCATTGCAGAACGAAGTGCACAAGCTGATGGGCCAAGTCTAGCCTCTTGTCGTTGTAGCATAATTCACATTTTGCATTCACAGCCTTTAACTTAGTTTGTGCAGTCAATTTTCATCATTGCACTGGAAAAGAGGAAGACTACTGAAAAAATCCTTTACAATAGTGGCCATCAGCCTAAACATTCCATTTCTAACATTAGGAAAATTTTTGGATATATTTTTCATGAAAATATATTTGAATGGAAATGCACCCAATCACTTTCGGTTTAATACCTATCGTACGCGCTTTGACGACAAAGATTACAAGTTGCATCTAAAAGTTATGTGAAACCGCTGGTCACATTACCTCCCCCTACATCCTGCCCCCTCAGGATCCCGACGGTCGGCATGCCGACCAGCAGGGACTGTTCCCACTTGTGGGTGTCCACGACACCCATAGAGTAGGAATAGAACCTGTGGCGACCACAGGTCACCACCAAGCCCACAGCGCCCCCCACCAGCATTCTGCGGCAAGGATCCCAGCGTCAGGATGCTGACTGCCGGGATACTGAGTGCCGGCATCCCGATACACACTCTTTGCACTGTATCATACTTACCTACTGTTGATTTCTCTACTCCAGGAGAAGCCTAGAGAGGAGACACTGTAGGGAACTTCTGGGGACATGGCTTGGCTTTGACATCATTAAGCCCCGCCCCACTGCAGGAAAAATGCTGTAATTTACAGGTCCATAGGAAGGGGTTGGGGCTAAAATGGTGCGGTTGAAGTCATTTTATCCCCTCCCCACAGACACATGAATCTTCATCCTGGGCAGGATGTGGGAGATCTGCTTGCACTTCTGGGGGTGCGGGGGGCTATCCCAAAAATCTGGAGCCTCCTGCAACTTCCTGGAGAGTAGGCAAGTATGATGTGTATGGCTCAAAATATGGGCAGGTGTGATTGTGATTCATTCTGAGCTGGGAGTAAAGCAAAAAAGAGCTTGAAACATCTGCAGTTGGGCAGATGTATCATGTGCAGAGAGATTAAGATTTCTGAGGGGCGTGTCCAAACTCAAATCTAAATTGCAGTGTAAAATAAAGCTGCCCAGTATGTGTGGGCTGCATGCAGAAGCAGCCAGTATTTACCCTGCATACAAAAATAATAAATGTATTTGCTCCCTTTGCATGGCAACATGGTTTGTCCAGGTACACGGGTACTTGCTATTTTTTATGCTTTTCTCCCAAATCAGAATCAGGCTCCATAGTACTATCCTGAAATAAATCACAAGTGTCCTATTAGCCATGTTCAATATGCTTTGCACTTTGTAAAGATACATCTCCTATTACACTTATGAAAACTTTGAATACCTGATAATATTTATTTATTTATTACCAGTTATTTATATACAGTAGCGCACACATATTCCGCAGCGCTTTTACAGTGAATATTGCCCATTCACATCAGTTCCTGCCCCAGTGGAGCTTACAATCTATATTCCCAATCACATGTACACACTGACACATTCACGCTAGGGTTAATTTTTGTTGGGAGCCAATTAACCTGCCAGTATATTTTTGGGATTGTATATTCCGGTTTAGAGAATGCAGTACATGATATAACATTTTAATAAACATTTCAACTTTTATGCTATAACATGAAAACAATCGAATCACTTTTCAAGTAACAAGTTACGTTATTTTAGGTACACAGAGACATGGGTGCTTATTTCCAGTGACTAACGACCACAGGATTACAGCCTTACACCATAAAGGGTGTGGGCACGAGGCAGTAATATTAAAAAGGAGTTAAGCCTATACAACGTAATTCTTATTTTCTCTGTGTAATTGCCTTTAGAGTCACAGAATTCTGGTCTTTTTAGAGTTAGACTGATAATCCTGGGATGAAACAAATGATGTATCACGATCGTTCCTATAACTAATAATCATTCTAATAACACCCAGTGGTAACTGAAGAGATATCCGTTATTCCCTGTATGGGATTAGTGGTTCGTAATTGTAACAAGCCAAATGTTATATCTCTTTTATAATAGAACTCTTATGATGTATTTGAGGTATTTTCTTTCATTTGTTTTCTTTCCCTTAAAGAAGACACACAAATCAATTAATATGTTTATTCAAACAAGTGGGAAAATGAAACCCCCCCCAAATAAATACTCAAAATCAAGTATATTAGGATATAGGTCTTCATATGTTGGCGGAGGTGTGGATATATTGTCGACATTCAGCATACCAACACTGGTTATATGTACAGTATGTGTGATTAGAATGGTCTAGTGCTAACTTAAGGGCACCATACACTACTGCGACATGTCCATCTGACATGTCGCAGGCGATCACTGGCGATCAACCCGGCAGCCTCCCAGGCAGCAGGATCACCCAAGATACATCGTATGCTGTCCTTTTGCATACGATGTATCTTGGGCGATCCCGGCCGATCCCAGCCACGCCTGCGGGGTCGGACCAGATTGAATGTGCAGCACATTCAATCTGGAGGATCCGATCCAATGCTCACGGGGCCGCGCATCGGATCGGATCGGATGCACAGCCAAAATGTCCGATTTCACCCAATATATTGGTCTGAATGCCCGAATTGGGCTGAAATCGGGCATAATCGTTCTAGTGTATGGGGCCCTTTACGTGGCTCAGCAGGTCTGATGGCTCCAGAAGTGTTTTCCAGGACTGGTGGTCATGTCCTGATGACTTCCAGCATATCCTACGTGTTAATGCTAATCCTAACCCCTAACACCAACCCTCCCCTAGTGCCTAAACCTTACCCTTACACTCCAACATCCTGTCCCTAACCTTACGCTGCTGCAGTCTGACCCTGACCCGCCGGTCTCTGCAGAATGTTGGCATTTCAAACGTCAACATTGTAAATATTTCATCAATGTCGTCAACATAACTTTTCAATGTTGACTACATCCCACTATCTGCTGTCATATTTAAAGCTTCATGACTTCAAATATCCTTATAATTGCATACCATATAAACAACACTTACACTGGATATCGGCCAATTCGTGGTCAAGAAGCACCATTAAAGCTGTATGCCGACAATAGACCGGAGAAGACGGCAGAATCAGTTGCATGTCTGAAGTGTTAAAGAAATATGGCAACGGCCGCTATACTATAACTTCATTTAGAAAAATATATAAATAAGGTTTTTGCATACACATGCAATGAGCCATGTTTTTATTTGATGTGATATAGATAACCCCCTTTCTCATTGCGTATTTCATTATGCTAGAGTGAATGGCATTATATCAACATCCATTTCCATCACATTCCCTAACAGTCCAGGGCTATTACGCCATTCCACATGCTTTAACGTCCCACTGAGTGCAATAACATTGCTAGCTGCAGTTTGCACATAGAATCTTGGGTCATTTTAGAAAATCAATAACAAACTAATATATGCTGGTGCAGTTTAATGTGTACTGCATGACATCTTGCTCAATACCATTTCAAACCTTGTCCTATATGCATGGATTAAAACTGCACGTCTAGCACTGACTTCTAAAATAGCATCCTGGTGATTATCGCCTGATAATAGTCACTAAGCCATCCGTATGATCATTATTGCTGTATAATGATAATAGTGGAATGATATTGTTCCTGCCAAATAAACTTCACAGCATGCTAAGGAAGCACATATTTTAAATAAAGGTAAGCCACCATTTAGATCTAAAAGTATACAGTGTGTATAATAACTATGCTATGAAGATATTTGAGAATAAAACTGCAAATATTGATGCGCTATAGCTAGAACAAAATGTAAGTCACACATAACCCACTAGCACAGAGTGGTCACATCACACTGATACGGGATTAATATGACTTGACTGTCTATGTTTGCATAAAGAATAAATATACCCAGCAGCAGATTGGCCATAGGGCTCACCATGAAGAATCCTGGTAGGACAATGTGTCTGTGGGGCCTGTTTTGTGTGTTGTCATGTGGCCCCAGCCTACACATAACAGGCAGCCCACCACATTCAGTACACTGCATTGTCCCCATTCATTCTGTTATTCCATCTCTGCAGTACAACAACTCTGCCATCCAGTGATGCTGCCATGGCTACACTGTATGTTATACTTCTTGTGCTGCCCATGTCGGGCCACTTTCACGAAATAGTACAGGGCCACTTTTAGTTCCCAATCTGCCCCTGGTCTCAGATACAACTGCAGCAAAGACTCAAGGAAAGCTGCATTTGCATACAATCAGCCCCTGTAAGGAGGGATCCCACCCAGCCTCAACAGACCTCACCCCCTCATTAGACCACACCCCCATTAGGGCTGCTTCCATAAATTTCCCCGGCTGGTTTTCCAACCCAATCCGCCCCTAAATATACCTGAAATAGAATCCACAGTAAAGAGGATAGTGGCAGAACTCCATCGCCACCGCTCAGAGTCAGGATCTCCAGCAACACCCACCACCCCCATTACTGGCTTGCGGTGAGGATAGTACTGGAGCCTAGATTGACGTGCACGAGGGAGTTGGGACACAGAGGTGCAAAATAAGCAGTTTAGCCTGTGTAAATGACTGTGCACTGCCTCTCTAACATAGGCGCTAGTATTCTGTAGGTGCCCTGCCCCCACCTTGGCATACCCCAACACCTGAAGCCTAGAGGCAAATGCTTCCATTGCCTATGGGATTTATGCTATTGATCCATACATAGATGAAAAGCAGGCTATAATCTCAAAGTAAACCTTTCACAACCTAGTGCCCTTTAATGGTGCTAAGGAGTACACCTTGCCTACACATAATGGAAGCAGACATTTTGCTGGCCAAATCAGTATGCATAAGAATGCAGCTTATCCATATACTAGGATCTAGTTACATTAGTGAGGTGCTTCAAGCCTCATGCCTCATTTAGGTAACTGGTTCCTAGTGAATGAGTAGGCTACATGTTCATAAATGTTGGTTCACCTAACAATATGGCTGCCACGATGAGGCCAATTCAAGTACATGTCAACTCGTGTAATTTATTAGCACACCACTTTGAAAAGAATTGAGAGTAAAATAATTCCACCTAGAGTATCTTCAGGAAATATAAATGAATAAACTAACAGTCTTCACAGGCTACTTAACTTTTGATAGTACAATAAAACATATATGAGTTGCATGACTATGGCCCTCATTCCGACCCGATCGCACGCTGCCCTTCTTCGCAGCGGTGCGATCGGGTCTGAAATGCGCATGCGCGGTGTGCACAATGCGCACGTGCGTCATTGCGCCGGGCACCGATGCTGACAGCAAAGAAAGCGGTCGCAGCGGCGACCGCGAGAAGATTGACAGCAGGAAGGAGTTCCGGGGCATCAACTAACCGTCTGCGGACGTTTTCGCGGAGTGGTAAGAAAAAAGCAGGCATGTCCAGGCGAACGGAGGGCGGATGTCTGACGTCAAAGCCGTGACCATCATCGCTGGACCCGTCGCACAGTTTAAGTATGTCCAGGGCTGGTCTTGTTTTGTGTGAAACTTTTTTTAGCATAGCAGGGCTGCACAAGCGATCGCAGCCCTGCTTTGCTAAAATACACTCCCCCATAGGCGGAGATTAGTTGATCGCACCAGCAGCAAAAAGTTGCTTTGTGCAATCAACTCGGAATGAGGGCCTATATGATATATTCATATATTCCCTGAATCGGATGAAGACTGTGATTGCATAACAGAGTAAATAAACTTTATATAGGAGTATGTTTAATGCAAAAACAAAAAGTCATTATACGAAGCTTTCCTAAAGTAGGATCTGCACTGTTTTATGAAACCTACAATAATAAGAATACGAAAGAACATAGAGTGAAATGGAAGCTTAAACATAACTTTGACATTAGACTGTAGCTGAGATAAGCCCAGAGTGACACTTCTTTATGCTTCATTTAAAATATAGGCAAACAATAATAAAACAGAAGATAAAAAAAAATGTAATTCACTTAAACCATGCGAAACTGAAAACTTTGATCCATAAAATGATAGAATTGTTATCTACAGAGACACAGCTACAAGTCTTACACAAAGAATGTCAGCTGCTGAATAAGGCACAGCATTGATTTAAAAAGGAATTTTCTGCGAGTTTAAAGATAGCCGATGCCTTGTCACTCAGAGAAGACAATACAGTGTATTTATATGAACGTTTCCATTATTTTATGCCCAATGGCACACACTATTTTAACATATTTAATCTAATCATTTGTTTAGAGGCAAAGGGGGCAGTATTATTATATTTACTTCTGTTACAGTTATAGTGATATAAAATGGTACTGTTTAACCTTGAGTGAGAAACTGCATAGCCAATAAATAAAAGCTCCATAATAATTTGTTAATTATTTTTTATATTCCATGACAAGTTAAAATACAGTCACAGCAGGGGGGAAGGGGGTTAAGAGAGGAGAGGGCCTATGTGCAGGTTCCGTGAGGGAAACCTCCTCTCTGACAGTCGCAGTAAACTCTGACCTTGAGCGCATGTGCAGATCTGCGGGAACATGGCATCTGTGGCTTGTTCCCGGGGAAATCTCTACTACTCATTTGCAAAATGGCCAATGCGTCGTTTTCCCTGTGATTCTGTGGCTCTGCAGTGTTGAGGCGTCTTGTCCATTTTCCAATGTTTGAGAGAAAATGGTCATGTGCTCTCATCCATTACCAGATTTTCATTCCAACCAGCCAGACCTAGCAGACCATCTGCCTAATAATTGTATAGTGAATGCCCAGCTTTATTAGAATTTATTATTTGTCTGCAGATTTTTTTAAATAAATGCTGCCTCCATAAGAATTCAACCCTTGCAGACTACTACATGGTAGAACCACCTTTTGCTGCAGTAACAGTTTTAAGTTTGTTCTGCCCAGTTTGTATACGGCTCGGGAGTGATTCTTGCTTATTCTACCTTTAAGATTTGCTGCAGGTTGTTCAGGTAAGATGGATGATGCTTGCTGACAGCAGTTTTCAAATAGTGTCACTGAATATTAAAAACATTGAATTATAAAATGTACTTTAAGAGCCTCCTGATTCACAATAGTTGCCCATAATTCATTTCAAGCCATACAATGTTCCCAGTACATATTATGTCACATTGAAGGGGCTCCAGTTCCTTTTAAACCACATCACAGTGCACCCAGATTATATTATGCAACATTACAGTGCCCGCGGTTCATTTAAGCCATACTATAGTGCCTCCAGTTCATATTACATAACATTACAGTGCCATTCTGTTCATATCATACCACATTACAGTGCCCAGTTAAAATCATGCCACCCTACAGGCCCCCCTTACCATTATAACACTATACCAGTACACCATTACATACATCTTTCACTGAAATGTTACCCCATTTAGACCTGGCAGCTGTTCAGACCAAATTGTTTAGTAGGCAATTCTGGAAACTTGTTAGACACTTATATGAACTGTGTCTGGGGCCCTAGAAGCCCTGGACCCCACATCAGTGGCACCCCTGCATCGACAATAGTTATGTCTATGCCTCTAAAATAACACCATTCCCATTCTTTGGTAGGAGTCCTCTAACAAAGTCCTTAGTCTTTAGAGGGAGTCATCTAACACAGGCCTTAGTCGCTAGTATGAGTCCTCTAACACAATTCCCAGTCTCTAGTAGGTGTCCTCTAGCATAGTTTCAAGCCTCTAGTAGGAATCATCTGGCGTAAGTCCAAGTCTCTAGTAGGAATCATCTGGCGTAGTTCCAAGTCTCTAGTAGGAATCATCTGGCGCAGTTCCAAGTCTCTAGTTTGAAAACTCTAGGATATTGTAGTTCCCAGCATCTGTTACAGGCATTCCCAACCTTGGTCCTCAATGCACACTAACAGTGCAGGTTTTAGTGAAATCCAGGCTTCAGTACAGATGGTTAGATCAAAATAACTGAGATACCAATTAAGTCACCTGTTTTGAAACATGGATATCACTTAAACCTGTACTTTTAGTGTGCCTTGAGGACCGAGGTTGGGAATGCCTGCTCTAGTAGGTTCCCTCTAACATATTAACATGTGCATTATCTAAAATGACGTCTAGCATATTGTAGTTTCCATTGTCTATTAGTGTTTCTCTAAAAAAAAAATTACAATCCCTAGCAGTGTTCCCCTAGGTTTTTTTCACATTAACTAGTAGTTTCTCCTTGTATAGTTCCCAGTCCACTTCTAATTAAGTAATCACCTAGACAGTTTCAAATACCCTCTAAAAGTCACACAGCAGGATTTCTAATCCTTAGTATTGTTCTCAGTACCTAGTAGTTTCCCCCTGATATAATGCCCAATGCCTACTAGAAGTCACCTAGATACTGTACTGCAGTTCCAAATGTCCACTAATACTGTAGTTACTTAGTTACTAGTCCCTAATAGTAGCCTAATAGTATAGTTCAGAGTTTCCTGAATAATTCCCCTAACATAATTTCCAATCCTCACTAGTAGTCACCTAGAAAGTCCCCATATCCCACTAATAGTTAACAAGTGTAGTTCATAATCCCTAGTTGTAGCTCTATAGTATAGTTCACAGCCCCAAGTAGAATCCCTCTAGCATAGATCCCAGTTTCCACTAGAAGTCACCTAGATAGTTCCTAGTCTCTAGTAGTACAAAGTATATTTCCTGTTCCACAATAATAGCTAGTATAGTTCTCAGTTCCTAGCAATATTCCCAAGCATAGTTCCCAGTACAAATAGTAAACACCTATATAGTTTTAATTCCCCAATAGTAGTTACAAAATATAGTTCCTAATCCCCAGTATTAGTTCCATGGTATAGTTCTAGAGTAATACCAATCTCCATGCATCCATGCATCTGCCAGTGAGAGGAGTTATTATTCAAAATGTCAGGATTTCATCAAAGTTGACTTTTAAGTGTGGGGGCAAACTTGTCTCAGAAATGTGGGTAATCTGGAACCAAAATGCTCTATGGTGACATTAAAATGCAAACTAAGGCTTCAACTTAATTAGAACTATTATAATTCAGGGTATTGGTTACTCAAGTTTAAAAGCTACATGACCTTCAATTCTCAAATAAATACAACACAATCCTTAAAGTAGCCCTCTCATGATGTTGCCTTAAATTAAGCTACATAAAATTTGTTAACCTTGTTAGATACTGTACTGGGATCCCCATCAACGTAAAGAACATTAATACTTAAAATGTTCTTAAAAGCAATCATAATAGTGTTCTGTTTAAATCTTAATTTTAGTCCTCAGTATGAACAAACCAAGAAAAATGATCCCTTCATTTAAAATAATGTTGTTACGTTAATTTCTATTCACAGGCTCAGCGGGAGACTGAATTTGCAATGTTCTTTCTTTCTTTAATATTAATGAAAAGTGGATATAGAAATGGCCACTTTTTTTTTAAATCTAAAATTTTCTAACCAGACAGATTTTGTAATGCATAACACAATGCAGAATCCACGGGCTCATTTTATGCATGCGTAGGCTATGCACGCTAAGGTTGTTCATTTGAGAGTAGAGCTATCTGCTATCTAAGAAAAGAAACCTAGATAAATATGTGCAATGGAAAAAATATGACCATCATACTGTACTTTATTTAGTACATAGTAGTTTGAAATAATGACAACAAAAAACAGTACTGTACATGATTTTTTTCAAGTGACCTGATTGGAGACTGCATATGGTAAAGATTGTTAGATATAAACACATACTTAATCTGACAGATAGATAGATAGATAGATAGATAGATAGATAGATAGATAGATAGATAGATAGAATATGAGAGTCAAGAAAAAATAAGAAGTAAACCTTTGTTGGGAGCACTCAATCTCTAGATAGACGTATACCTAGTCTGATATTAGAAAGATGGATATACAGATATGAGATAGATTGATAGATACAGTAGATATGTGATAGATAGATAGATAGATAGATAGATAGATAGATAGATAGATAGAAAGATAGATATAGTAAATATGAGATCGGTAGATAATTAAATGTATACCTAGTCTTATATTAGATAGATAGATATAGTATGAGATAGATAGATAAATAAATAAATAAATAGATAGATCATTATCTTTAGATAGACAGAAAGATAATGAAATGTATACCTATTCCGATATTAGATTCAGAAAATAGATAAACAGAGATGAGATACTGTTGATAGATAGATAGATAAATGGCTACCTAGTCTGATATGAGATAGATAGATAGATAGATAGATAGATAGATAGATAGAGCGATAGATAATTAAATGTCTACCTAGTCTGATATTAGATAGATAGATAGATAGATAGTCTGATATTAGATACAGTAGATAGAAAAATAGATATGAGATGGTTATATAGATAATTAAATGTATACCTAGTCTGATATTAGATAGATAGATCGATAGATGGATAGATAATTAAATGTATACC
Source organism: Pseudophryne corroboree (assembly GCF_028390025.1). Classification (NCBI taxonomy): domain Eukaryota; kingdom Metazoa; phylum Chordata; class Amphibia; order Anura; family Myobatrachidae; genus Pseudophryne; species Pseudophryne corroboree. Next base: position 856,406,020 of record NC_086447.1, read on the forward strand.
TAATCTGATATTATATAGATAAATAAATAAATAGATATGAGATTGATAGATTGATAGATAGATACAATAGATATGAGACAGATACAGTAGATATGATATCGATAGATAAGATACATGGGGCCTAATTCAGACCTGATCGCTCGCAAGCGTTTTTTGTATGGCTGCAATCAGGTCCGAACTGCGCATGCGTATGCACTTCAATGCGCAGGTGCGTTGCACGGGTACAAAGCGGATCACCGCTCAGCGATGGGTTTGTTTGAAGAATCCATTTGCACGGCCGTTCTCAAGGAGATTGACAGGAAGAAGGCGTTTGTGGGTGGCAACTGACCGTTTTCAGGGAGTGGTTGGAAAAAGGCAGGCACTCCCAAGCTTTTGCAGGGCGGGTGTCTGACGTCAATTCCGGGCTCGGACAGGCTGAAGTGATCATAGTGGCTGAGTAAGTCCTGGGCTACTCAGAACCTGCACAAACTCTTTTTGTACAGCTCGGCTGCACATGCGATCACACACTTGCACAGCTAAAATACACTCCCCGGTGGGCGGAGACTATGCGAACGCTGGACTGCAAAAAAACCCTAGCGAACGATCAGGGCTGAATTAGGCCCATAGATAGATAGATGATATATGTATACCTTATCTGATATTCGATAGATAGATAGATAGATAGATAGATAGATAGATAGATAGATAGATAGATAATTAAATGTGTACCTAGTTTGGTATTTGATTGATTGATTGATTGATTGATTGATTGATTGATGTATACCTAGTCTGATATTAGAAAGATGGATATACAGATATTAGATAGATTGATAGATAAATAAATATAGTAAATATGAGATTGGTAGATAATTAAATGTATACCTAGTCAGATATTAGATAGAGAGATAGATATAGTATGAGATAGATAGATAGATAGATAGATAGATAGATAGATAGATAGATAAGTAGATAGATAGATCATTATCTTTAGATAGACAGAAAGATAATTAAATGTATACCTATTCTAATATTAGATACAGAAAATAGATAAATAGAGATGAGATAGATATATAGATAAATGGCTACCTAGTCTGATATTAGATAGATAGATAGAGAGAGAGAGAGAGAGAGAGAGAGAGAGAGAGAGAGAGAGATAGACATCGCTTGGTGGCTCCTATAGACTTCAAGCTCCCATTGAAGTGAATGCATAGCAGGAGTGTAAGCATAGCGTGAGCCCCACTATGCAGCGACTCGTATGCTGCAATGCATATGCATCACAGCCACAATGTAAAAGAACACATCTGTAGATAGATGTATATGAGATGGATAGAGAGATATGAGATAGATACTAGATAGACATCAGTGAGGTTCATTGGTCCCAAATGCAATGTGATGAATATTAGATCAACCCATGAAATTCTTTCCTTCCTTTGTGTTTAGGTGACATGTCAGCTGTGTATATTATTATTATTACCTATATCAGTTATACAAAAACATAAAATAAAACAGTACATTTCTGTAGTTTTCCCCAAGGCACTGGTGCCACATTAGCACATCTCTTTGAACATCCTATTGAATGCTTTATTGCCCACATTACATTTTTATGCTGCATCCCAGCAGGGAACAGTAGTTTTGTGGTGCTTATCACTGGATCTTTAATTCTTCTTTAAAAGCAAAACAAGTTTGCATCATTATTCAGGCCAGTTCAAAGTCCTTTAGAGAAGGCAGTAGGCAACATCAATCACCAGCAGTTTTCCACAGGCAGACTGAATAGGTAAGTGAGATAATTGCAGAAATGGGCTCCATGTGAGAGGTATTCCAGCAGGTGGAACATTGATTTAACTACCATTTAAATACATAGCCTTGCTTCCATTTTAAAGCAACATTGTTAATAGAAACTTTCTTTTTTTCCAATCACAGTGAGTGAAAAGCTACGGTAATTGACAGCCGCTGCCATAGGGTTGCATGTTCAGTCTAGTGTTTAGCAATAACAGTTAAAGAACCAGTGAACACAATACAAACCGTTGCCTTATGTAAGGAGAACTGAAAAAGCACATAAATATGAGATTTTTAGTCCAAACCCATCAGAATATAAACCACTAGAATAACATTGCATGGAGCCATTAAGTATTAAAGTCTGGTGGGGGTATAGCATAGGCATACGCAGGGGGGTTCCGGTTGCCCTGAAACCACCTCTTCTTGGCCAGCAGCTCAGATTATTCCAACGATAGCCATAGCATATAATATGATTACTAGAGCTGTCTGCACAACATGCAGTTTAAGGGACAGAGCAGAGCTGCTGCACATGACCAGTGGTAAAAGCTTATTCTACCAAGTTTGCTATGTGCGTGGATCTGAGCGATCAATCAGTGCCCTGGACCAGAGAGTAGCTGCCCATAAGAAGGGAATGAAGCCTTACCAGGAGGTGGGAGAATGTGCTTAGAAAGTGCAATTCTGTCTCCTACTGGTTCTATTACATTTTAGTATTTATTTATTATGGTATATTTAACCTTTTTCTGACTTTTTACTTATATTAGTTAAATATGTTTGATACAGCCTATACTATAGTCCATCTATTGTGTTAAATATTAATACTGTATTCCATACAGTATCCTGTGTATAAAAAGACCAATGTGTACATTAATATCCAGGGTCAGTCATAGGTTCTTCTACTGATCCCCTAGACTCCCGCACTTGCTCCAATGTTCTACAGAGTGGGAGGTTGTGGGTTGTATTTGAAAACCCCCTTCTAGAAATCCTGTGTTTGCCCCTGTGTAGTGTCAAAGTCTGATAGGTTGGAGATAGTGCCAGTCTGGTGGCAGGGAGTGTGCCAAAGTCTTATCTATCACCTATGCCTGCGCAAATTTTTCCAAATATGTCATGGGGAAAATGGCACCACCAGTAGATTCCATATGGGTGGACCTACTCCACAGCACACAATAGGTCTGTTCTGGGTGTGGAACCCCTCTTAAACCAGGGGACCAATTGCTTTTCATAACCTGCACCAATTTTTGTTACACCACTGCACCAAGCTCCTAAAATGACATACTGTAGCTACTTGTACTGAGCCAGTTGTTAAGGTTACAACCAATATCTCAAGATCAAGTAATGGAAACTTGTACATTTACATCTGGGATGTAAGCATATTTATAACTTACAGTAGTTTCATTCAGGTATAGTGGCTTTTAAAGGTGGCATGTACTTTGCATTTATGATGTAGTCTGGACACACAGTAATACCGAGACTTTATTATATCTGAAATTTTATATTTTAATATGATGATAATAATATAGATCTATTTGTGTCCTAAATAGTTCTTTTGTTATTCCCGGTATAAAAAATAAAATAAAAAATACATTATTGTAAATAGAACCTAGAGGTGAGTACATGAGCCATAAATGGAGATGTACTGTATGAAGTGAGAGGTGGACAAGTACAGATGTTGCCCATAGCAACCTACCAGCTTTGAAGTAGAATTTATCAGATACACACTTTAAAATGATAGGTAGAAGGAGATGTGCTGTGGGCAATCCATTAGTTGAAAAGTGAATTGCTCGCAGTTGCTAAAAAACAAACAAAAAAAAAACCCCCAAAACAATAGTTTGTCTCTAAGTGAATTAATTTGGGATATGTGTAATCTTATATTAAGAACAAAGTCATTCAAAATTTTATTTTGTTTTTCCTGAGCTATGTATAATACCTTTATACATTTAGAAAATGTATTCTACTAATGCTTGTAAAATGGGGATACATGATTGAGCAGGAAAAAGTATGGTTGAACTTAGAACAATCACAGCATTATAATGTTGACAGTAGCATTATTTATCTCAAGTGACTCCTGCATGCTCATTCATTGGTGATTTTGAAGTGGCAGAGCCTAAGCCGAAATCTAATCCTCTAAATGGAAACAACAGTCCAGAGCTGTAATTTAAGGCTGCTCTCCAACTGGTGCAGAAAGATAGTATACAATGCATTTGCAAGTCTATACAGTATATCCAAATTGTTTTAGAAATAACTCTTTTATACTTGTATATGGCCATATTTTACATATAGTTTTCCATTCTTCAGTATATTACTTTATGATTATTAAAAGTACATATAGTTTTCTATTATTCAGTATATTACTTTATGATTAATAAAAGTACATGAAAAGTACACTGGGTAGTATTAAGAACAAAAAGGTGCAATATATAATATGGATTGGATTTTTATATTAAACAATGTAACAAAATATACAGTAGAGAAGGGAAAACATCTAAAAACTGGCTGTGAAATTGTGCAAACACTTTATACTATTTTGAGTTATATACTATTTTGAGTTAAACTAATGTCATTATGCAGTATATGGTAATAAAAGACTTAATTGTAGAATGTGGTATTTATAAACATTGTGATGGCTATATAGAGTATTAAATACAATTTAAAACTTTACTCATTACAGTTTGAGGTTATGCTGTGTACACAGGTTTATTTCTCATGATATTTTCAGAAAGATGGTACCAGCACAGGGTCTAGCAAAGAGCTAGAGTCTTTACTCTCTTCTGCCCATGCTCCATCTATCACAATACAGTACATCACCGGAAAGATGGTGCCACTGTACCAGGTATGGGTGGGTGCCAGCTGCACACAGGAACCCAATATGTATTTAGACACCCTCTGACTCATTGTGAGATATTTTACCAAGCATACAGACTCATCATGACTCACAGCAGAACTGAGAGCCTGACACAAAGCTATAGCCATGGCACAGTGCATTGTAAGCTTGTGTATCCTCCTCACTTTGCATGGCTTTGACCTAGGCATTAAACTAGATCAGTGGTTCCCAACTCTGGTCCCCAAGAACCCTCAACAAGCCATGTTTTAAAGATTGTTGCATGTGGAAGCAGATGGGATATTTACTTGCAAAGCAAAATAGATTAACATACCTGTGCATGATTAAATAAATCCACAAACCATGACCTTTTGGGGGATCCTGAGAACTTGAGTTAAGAACAACCAACCTAGATTAATCATGTACCAGCTATATTTTGATAGCATTCAGCTTGTTTCACATTACTGTCACAAAAGAGATACTGTAACTTGTACTTTGTGTGGTATGAAACCTATAGGTGACATTGTAATGACTTGTAAAATGTAAGTGTCTAATTTTGTTGGAATAATTTTTTGATAAGCACTGAACCACTCCTTTTTGGGTAAGTACTACAGAAAGCTGTTACTGGAAAAGTTGCTCTGTGTCTATAGCAATTATTACTGGTGTCAGCTCAGGCAGATGTTATTTGTAAATTTGCTACCGGTTTACTACACTCAGTCACAGTCTTTACTTAAATGTGAAAATTGCTGCTTATGCCAATATTCAGTAATAACCAATTTATTTTTTCTTCTTTTCTTTAGCAAACCCAACAAGAGCAGGTGGGAGAGAGATTCCAGGCTCAGCGGAAGTCATCAGAGAATCCAGTAGCACAACCGGAATGGTGGTTGGGATCGTCGCTGCAGCAGCCTTGTGCATCCTCATCCTCCTTTATGCCATGTACAAATACCGAAACAGGGATGAAGGCTCCTATCATGTTGATGAGAGCCGAAACTACATCAGTAACTCAGCACAGTCCAACGGGGCTGTAATCAAAGAAAAACAACCAAGTAGTGCTAAAAGTTCTAACAAAAACAAGAAAAACAAGGACAAAGAATATTACGTCTGATTCCAGCCACGTAAAAAACACGTGTATAGAAATAGTCTTCAATTTATCTGAGACATAAAAATTAACAAACTTATTTACTTTTACTTTTTACGAAGCACATTGAGAAAAAAAAAAAAAAAGAAGACAGGGAATGCGGTCAGAAAGGAAAGACTGTTTTTAAAAAAAGTTACAAAAATAAAGAAAAAAATCTATATATAAAACAAGCATATTATGGTTTTGTTTCCCAGAAAAAAGGAGCCAAACAAGATTCCCGACTATTCGCAGTGTTTTCATTTACTCTGATTGTCCGTTTAAGTGGCGGGAATGTTTTTGGAAAGACGCTGATTGCACAAAAAATTCCTATAGCACAGAGTAATTTCCAACATTGAGGCACAATTAAAACAAAAGATGCTACCTATGATTCTGGATAGAGCCAAAGTGCTAGCGCTTTCTTCAAAAGTAAGTTCTAATGCCAGCAAAGACTTGTCTGAACTTGCAAACGTTGGTAGTTTGCGGCATTGTGCAAAGAAGCAATGATTGTGACACACTTGCTACAAAGTGCTGGCTTTTCTGAAGACTTATGAAAGAAAAAACTTTTACAAAGCCCCTTTCTGGTTGTGAAGAATATGTTATGGAGGCCTTAATTTCAGAAATTTGGAATATGGCCCTTTTTCAAAAATAAAATAAGAGGGATAGATGCAATCATTTAAAAAAGTTCATGCACGCTTAATATGTTACTACATATGTTTATATAAAACACATCTATACGTGCTTTCTGGACTGTGACAAGTGACGTTTTATAGCCTGTTGTATAGACAATGCAAAATATATCTGCTCTTCAGCCATTTTTGGTAAACTAAATGTTCTAAGTGTTGCTAGGTATAGAAAGTTTTCTGATGTCTGACACAACAGACGTGTTTCAGTTAATTGCTGCCATTATCCCAAATTTTTATTTTAAATTTTTAATTCTTGTGAGTATGCCGCTGGGGATGTGTATGAATGTAAATAGAACATTTTTTTAATATTATACAGCACAATAGCCAACATTCCGCTGCAGCCAACTTACAGTATGTTGGGCCACGTGGTGTAAAGGTATCAAATACAGTCCAAATAAATTAACTCATTCAAGTCACTGACAGAGGCATTTCGTAATTTGTTTTTCTAGCTAATTAACTCTTTTTACTATTTAACACTGTTGCAGAAGACACCTTTTTAAGCTTTTGAAGAGATAAACCAATTATTACACCATTAACAGACCTTGACATTTATTAAAAGAAAGTATTGAATGGAATTAGCATGACTTTTAATTGCCAAGATACGTACAAGTAACAGGATTGGAACTAGTAGGTGGGTTTTTTTTCATTAAAAAAATGGCCATTTGATTTACTGCAGTTTAATTAATGCAAATAATATATTTTTTTCCAGCCAAGAATATATAATATATCAAAAGGAAATTGTTTAGATTTGGATATTTCAGTAGAGTACAGAATGTTTAAATACATTTTCATTTTTCCAACATTATAAAGTAAGTTTCTATTTAAGAAAAAAATAAATTTGTTCTTGTTTAATTAAGCTTGCTGAATAAGAGTTTAGAGTCACAGATCACTAATAAAGAAATGCAAAAAGAATATATTAACCTAAAAGTGGGTTCTTCAAGAGTACTCAGTCTTTTCACTTGAAGGCCTCCCAGGGGGAATATAGATGTTCAGACATTATAGACAGGAAGAAAGAATTTAAAATTAATTTAAACAGCAGGGGCAACAAAGCAAGAGACTTTGTTTTATTCACTAGGTTACTGATGATAAGCAGTGCTTAAATTCCAGACATGTTCTCAAAAGTTTTCAAAATGCCATGCAGTTGACAAAAATATTATTAGTTAGGGCTTGCCCAATACATTTAGTACTTGAGAAGGGTATTTTTACAGGAGATTTTTTGATAAATTGGTGAAACAGATTGCTTGTATGAAAATAATAGAGTTTATCAAATAATTTTTCCTGCTAGAATCTTAAGAATCCTGTTTGGACATCACTGAAAGTCAGCTGTACTCAGGGAAAGAAAGGTACTTTATGTTGTATTGCACAGAAGGCGTGAAATGTCTGTCCATGATTGTAGGTCTCTGGAAAGGATGTACAGTAAATAATATACCCCAAACAAGTCTTGCCAAATTGATAAATTGAAGTTGCTACCGTATCTAAGTAATACCACACTTTTATAAATTACGGTGTATGTTATTTTAAATAATGACAATATCAGTTGTTTGTTTTGGTATTTACTGTGTATTTACCTATTTTGCCAACACCTTTTATCCATTTTATCATTTATAAATTAACTATAAGTTACTTTATAGTTACCATATGGTTGTTTTACTTATATTCATGTTTTATTATTAATGCTTCATATTTAGTTGAAATATCTATTCACAATATGTTTTTATGTATTTTGCAAGAACATGTCAACATTGTATCATGTCAATCCTTTCATAGAATAAGGATGCACCAAACACATTTTACTGCACCGTGTTTCGGGACCCATTTGTAATGAAAGGTTAGGTACATTTTATGGATTGCATTTGGGTTTTATTTTCCCATATATATTTGCTGTACGTCATCTGGATGAGGTGGCTTATTTCCAATCCTGTAATGTGTTGCCTTTACAACAAAAATCAAAAAGTGTGAAATGATTTATTCCCAAACAAAACAAGAGGCCCAAAGCCAGTTTATTGTGTTTGTGTGATAGATATTGAAAATGAATTTATTTTGTTGCAAGGCCAATTTATCCATTACTGGAAATGCTAAGCAAGTGGAATTTATTGTTTTGTTAATAAAATGTTTCTTAATACACTATTTTGTTTTTATTTTTTATAAAGCTTGTAGAGTGGGAAATAACCTCAAACAGAAAATTTGGAAATTCTATTATGCTGCATTAGATAGACCAATGTATTATATGGCCGCTTCTGATGGAAAATATATTTACAGTGAAATTGCATGTACTGTTGTCTTATAGCGCTCATAATATCTGGATCAGAATCCAATTAAACATTTTTCCAATTCAACTAGACTTCAGCATCACTGAGACAATGGAAATATATAGTGCTGTCTCTAAGCCACTTTATAGATACAATATGCAAATAACAGACACCCATTGTGAAGAATTGACTTCTTGGTAATGCAATGTATATGGCAGTGTTTTATGAGAGTGGCTTATTTGTATATTCCCCAATGGAGTAAAAGAAAGATCCACCTAATACACAACATTCGTATTGGAATTTGAAATAAGATTTTGTGAGAAAATAATTCACACTTTTTTCTGATCCTCCAAAACTATGAACATTGTGGGTGCTAGTACATCCCTAACACATTTCTTTGAGTAGCCAATAGTTTGATTCATCCTAGGATAATTGTGGCATAATATAGTGATTTCACTGATTAATATGGAAGAAAACATGAAGAGTAAAAATAGAACTACCCAATAGGTTACACTAATTTCTGAAAGTAAATGTCTTAATTTGTTTAGATGTTCTGCCTACAGTATTATACTAAGGAATGCAAAGTAGTAACTCATGTTGAGTTGACGTGCCGTCATCACGATTGGATATAAATTGATCAAATTTTCTTTCTGGTATAAAAATACAATAGTAATCCAAATTCTAGAGGATTCTGCTTTTGTCAAAAACAAACAAACATTTTTTATAACTTTCCTTTGTATTAAAATCCTCATATGCTATTGTTATCTACAGCAACTCATAAATAAAAGCCTGACAGAATCTTAAAACTCTGCATGTTTAATACTTACGTCTATTTCTTTTTGTAAATAAGAACTTCTGTATACTGCGAAGAACTCATGATGTTTGCAAATACAAAGTAAACAACATACAATACATTTCTGAAGACAGCGACCACGTTCATGGGTTTTGTAAAGAGAAACTAAGCTGAGCCACACGTAAGTCCAAGTGCAATTACTTGGTTGTAACTGGGTGGCCAACGGTGCCTTCACATGCCAGAGAAGTATTCAGTGGGTGTGTCATGGGTGTAAAGCCAGAGTTACAATAAAGTGTGAGTTGTGCATGTGGATTGTGCATGTTCAGTTGTATCTTCTGAAACATACATGGACTAGGCGTAAGTGTTGCTAATGGTGTGGAGAGCTGCCTTTGCGGCTGGTGGGATGGGGATAGTGTGCGCTCAAGGATAGGATAATTTTATAGGATTTATGATCACTTTAGGCATCCAGAATTGCCTATTAATAACCCTTTCAATCTCACTTCAATAATATTGTTTAACTAAAAAAATATAATTTTTGCATGTAGGAGCAAAGATAAATGAGCGCACCTAATCCACATTTAGAAACTACACCCCCACTATGCCTGCTAATTTCCATCACCAGATAATTTACTACCCCATTTAGTTAATTTTCACTGCAGGGATGCATTTTAAAAAAAAATACATTCACAGTAAATTAGGTCCATGTAGATGATAGCATGGAATTAATAATGTATCTAGCAAAAGCCACAATGATGGTAATTCTTCCGTCAAAATATATCCTGCGGATTATTAAGTCTATGCAACTTTTATGGTTTTATTATACTTTATGCATCCAGGCTAATCTCACAAACCAAACTGGAAGTTGTGTCTCATTTTTATCATTTTGTACTGCCTATCTAGGTTCTGAACCAACTTCTCTAAACAGATACTGTCCAGCCACTCACTCTCAATACACCCCAGTAGTTTCAGGTTGCCTCAGGTTGAGCCAGAGTTCTATTGACTCAGATTATTTCATTCTCTTCAACCTCATTCTTTTTACATATGTATCTGTTGCTAAAACATGGACAATGAAAGATAATGTATTCCCAGATATAATATTACTTAATAATTAAGCCTAACTTGTACCTACTGTAGCATGAAAGTCCTAGACATGGTTTTATGTATAACATAAACATGGTTTATGTTCTTTGCAGATTAATAATTAAAAATTTTGACAAGTAGTCTGTGAGTAGATAGGATAGGAGTGAGGATGAACAGTTGGCACTTGAGTAAACTCCTATAAAAAGATTCTTTTTACACAAACTGTATATCCAATAATATCCATTAAATACATACAATAGAAAGGTATAAAACATGACTCAATACCTAAATGAATATAATGCTACTCCCACCATGGAACCGTTAGAGGTTTACACATAAGCCAGACAGATGCTAGATCTATTTTTCTTTCCCAGGCTAAAACAAACATTTTTTTTCTAATGTAAATACTTCCATTGGGGAAACAAAGTGAATTCGCTAATTGGCCACTATGTCTAGACACTGGGGGTGCAATAAAATAATCACAGCTTTTAGGCACCCTAACACTAGGGTACTAGACTCTAATCAGTCAAACATTTTTGGCTCACTTTGAATCCTACTGCTCCAAGTTATTTGGTGCTTACCTTTTGACTTGGATAAACATGATTTACTTTTTCAAGACACTGCAGCCCCACCTCACCGAGATTCAAAGTGACATACTCGCTCAGGCTATTTCTCTTGAGGAGGTCCAGATGGCATTCTCTCAACTTAAATTAAATAAGTCCCTGAGTCCTGATGGCTTGTCAAATGAATATTATAAAATTCCAGCCCCCTCATGTGTAGGGAGGCCAATCCCAGGCCGTTTTTTCAATCCCGGGATTCGGGATTGAAAAACGGTCGATCCCGGGATTGCAGTAGGGATCAGTGAAAGTTGTAGGGAGCAGCGCTGGAGGGAGGGTGTAGGTAGCGGTGCGGGAGGTGGGGAGTGTGTAGGTAGCGGTGCGGGAGGTAGGGAGTGTGCAGGTAGCGGTGAGGGAGCTAGGGAGGGTGTAGGTAGTGGTGCGGGAGGTAGGGTGGGTGTAGGTAGCGGTGCGGGAGGTAGGGACTGGGAGGGTGTAGGTAGCGGTGCGGGAGGAAGGAAGAGTGTAGGTAGCGGTGCGGGACTCAGGAGGGAGGGTGTAGGTCGTGGCAGGGAGGGTTGGTAGCAGCGCGGGAGGGAGGAAGGCTGTAGGGAGCACCACTGAATGCACGAATGGAGGGAGAGAGGGTGGGTGTAAGTACTAGTACTTACTATTAGGCAGGGCGGCAACCATGAACACACTGAACACGGCGGCATTTCAAATGAAGCGCCAGCCGCCAGCCAACCAGAGCTGGCGAACCGGCAGCCAATCAGGGAAGCGGCCGCAGCAGTCGCTCCTGATTAGTTGCCGTTGCAGCTTCCCTGATTGGCTGCCGGTCCGCCAGCTCTGATTGGCTGGTGGCCGGCGCTACATTTGAAGTGCCGCCGCGTTCAACTTGTTCATGGCTGCCGCCCGCCTAATATTAGTAAGTTCTATTACTTACGCCCACCCTCCCGCGCATGCGCAGTATAATCCCGTGAATCCTGGGATTAGATGCTCCAATCCCGGGATTCAAATCCCGGCATTTTTGGGCCCAAATCCCGGGATCCCGCCGATCCCGGGATTGGCCTCCCTACTCATGTGTCTCAGTATCATGTAGAGCTGTTTAATATTTTATTATGTAATGAAACTCTGTTCCACTACTTTAATGAGGCCCATACAGTTCTCATCCCTAAGCCTTACTATAGAATATAAACTAAAACTTTTTTTGACATTTGGGAGTTTACATACACATCCTATCACCCGGAATTAAATACCAAATATATAAAAGTGTACACTATACCACTTGGTATTTGACTCTTGAAGTTACTGGTGATCCTCCTATTCCATTTTTGAGCTAGAGAGATGGCCCTTTTCCTTTTTAACCAGCAATAGGGACTTCCCTGGAGATGCATGGGGAAGCTTTTATTTTATTTTTTGGATATTGAAATCTATTTGTACAAGCTAGATATTTTACATTGCTTATCTTTATCTACTGCCGGCTATGGTATTCTACTATATGTATGTATGTATGTATGTATGTATGTATGTATGTATGTGGTTTTTGTTCAATTGATGTCTAATTATTTTAATTATTTATTTATTATGGACTTTGTCTTTTATTACTATGTATTTTATGGAAGATGCGATGGTTCAGAAAAAGAAAAAAAAAGAAAAAAAGAAAGGTATAAACATAAAGGGTTATATTCCCTTTGATGCTAGAGAAAACTATTATCTGCTTTTCAATATCTTCTGCTAAATGCTTATTAATCAGAACATACAGACATGGACAGATTTGTTGGTACCATTCCATGAAAAATAAAAAACACTTATTTTTCTCTGAACTAACTTGAAAGTGACAAAGGAACCGGCATCTGGCATTGTTCCCCCCCCCCCCCCCCATATTTAATACAATACAAATCAGACTTTTCATTTGATTTTTGATTCAACAGAATATTTAAATACTAAAACCTAGGAAGTTGTCATGTGGCATTATTGCTCAATCTTTACAGGCAATCACTGTGATCAAGCAGTTTCTGTAGCTCTCAATGAAACTAATATACCTGTCAACAATTAGTTTGGCCCACTCTTCCTTTCGCAAACTGCTATAGCTGACTCAGGTTTGATGGGTGCCTTTTCCAGACTGCATGTTACAGCTCTTTCCATAGACGTTTAATATGATTCAAATCAGGCCTCCACAGGGTTCATAAAAGGCCACTTCGGAAAAGTCCAATGTTTTGCTCTTATCAATTCTGGTGTGCTTTTAGCTGTGTGTTTTGGGTCATTATCCTGTTGGAGGACCCTTGCCCTGCACTGAGACAAAACTTTCTGGCACTGGGTAGTATGATTTGCACCAAAATGCCTTGATATTCTTGAGATTTCATTGGGATCTACACAGATCATCGCAAAGCAGCACAAAAACATAACTGAGAAATTTAGAGGATGGCTTTTTATGTTGTTTTTTCAAAAGTTTTATAGAAACAGAATTTGATGGCAGATAAGAACCACTCTGCCTCTCTAGTCTACCCTAATGGGCCTTCTTCCATGGAGCCCACTATTTTACTCATAAAACATTAGATGATGCGATCAGATACTGGCATTTCAGCTTGCATTTATTTCTACATTTCGCTGGGCTCATTTTCTACACACCTGCCATTTAATATGTGATCAAACTTCCTCTTGCAGCTATGTCCAGGGAGGATGGCTACATTCTCATGGACTTTAAACATGTTTATAATATCTGCATTGTAATCACAGGAAGATCAAGCTGGTTGGAGATGGTATTATAGCCCTTTATGTTTGTACGCAATTTTTTTTCATCTCCTCAGACAACTCTCTCCTTTCCTGTCTCTTGTTCAATTCAGTGTGGTGCACACAATGATACCAAACAGGAATATTTTTCTCCACTTAAATAGGTTAAATGATTGATTAGAAGATTGAAGAGAAGTGTGATTAAAGAAAACAATTAGTTTGAAATATCACTAAAATCCAATTGGTTATTATCTTTTCTAAGGCGTACCGACAAACCTGACCAGGCCATTTTAGAATACCTTTTCACAATACACAATAGATCCTTTTTTCCCAATTACTTTTCTTTATTCTAGACACAGCAAAGACATGCAAATATACACGAGACAACAGCTTTCAAGTTCATTAGTTTGTAGGTGGAATAAAGAATTGTTTCAATGAGCTGTGAGGGTGCCAACTACTGTATCAACGTCTGTATTTATTTTGTTGTGAGAACTCATAAATACTGTATAAACACAACATGACAAGAAAATAATTAATGGATATGAGGTCATTTATTTGTACATGACTTAACCTCTCGTCTGGCATAGTCACATCAGATGCAACCACACATGGTCATATTTCTTGCAACCAGTCAGAAACGCCCAATGGACAAGTGCCAGAAGACAATCTTCTAGGAGGTGCCAATCTCAGAAAAGACCCTCTGGTTCCACTGCATTCTTGTTCCCTCCACCTGTGCCTGCAGTGCAGCTGATTAGCCCAGCAGCACCTCCCACATGTATTTCTGGAGGCCGGGGGAAATCCAAAGCCACAATGTTGCAATTTTCTGATCATCAATGGCCCGATGTATCTGTTAGCTATGATTTAAAATTCTATATTTGAAAAAAAAAGGGTTTAAAAAAAAAAAGATTTAAAAAATCATTTTGGATACATTTTAAATAGATGTTACCCTAATTCAGTCATTAAAAAAAAACTTACTGTATGATTGTGGTTTAAAAAAAAAAATATTAGCCACTCAAGTGGTTAAACAGTGGACTAGGTCGGGATGATATATTGCAAACATACTTGAAAAATATTCTTATAGAAAACTTGTCTGGGGCAATGTGGCAGAGTGTTGCATAAACATTAATCCCTGGTCAAACAACACACAGTTTTAACTATATATATATATATATATATATATATATATATATATATATATAATTAACAAACTTTTGTCAGAGGAATAACACACTAATAAACATATGTACTAGTTTGACCACTTTGGAATGTGTATAAAGTAGATTGAAGGACTAACACTACTCTCATTTACGCTTGTAGTAATATATCCACTTTATACATCCTTCAATTTAAGAAGAATTCTTCAACAGCAGGAGTATTACATCTTAAGAAGGACATCAAGGGTCTCCAAAGCTCATATGCAATTACAGTATATCAACTTAGATTTCTCCCTGGGATCATTAAAAGTATAACCCATTGTGTAATAGGTCATAACAAAAATCTTTTAAATCTGTACTTATAAACTGATAAAGGAGGAATGTGGTGCACACAGGGAATCAGAATTTATTCTAGGTTTCAATGGCTACAGCAGAATTCTAATTTGCCATCAGTAATTATAAATTATATTATAGTTGTAATGCATATATTTGAACATTAAATAGGATTTTAAAGGAAATAAAGAATGTTTTTCACCCATACGATTCAAATGTAAAAATATAAAATTATTTATTTTATTTCTAAAATGTAAAAAAATATCTAAACACTTAGTCATTGTTGGACTGGGGCTCAAAGAGTCCATGAAGAAATGCAGTGAAAGTGGCCCATGCTTAAGGGGGTTTGGACAGAAACCACAGATGGCTAACCATTAGGCTACTGTAATCTTAGTGTAGTTTCTATAGAAGCAAACCAAGCACCAATGTGTATCAGTGGTCCTACATCCTGTTTCTCCAGGATACTTACCCTCTCATAGAGTAACAATGTGGGACCTGGCCTAGACGAGGGTGTGGTTCATCAGGCTATGGGGCCCACAAGGGATTTCCCCTGTACCCCTGTAGGCCAAACCAACCATGCATGCAATGTATTTTTTTATACAAATTCACCCATTAGTTGGTCTACCACATACATACTGTACAGTACGCGCATGCCCACATTCCATTGTTGCAACTGCCACCCAAAAATTGGACTGCATAAACTTCTTTGAGATTACGAGCTACATAAAAAATGCATATATTGAAATGTTTAAATGTCTTGTCTTCTTCCACTCTAGGATAACACCATTCAGTAATTTGGACTTCTCTTTTGATACTATTGTTCTATTTTGAGAAAAACCCTTTGTCTTAAATTATGAGATTGAGTACATCAAGATTGCATCTATTATGTGGTTTTATGGGAATTTCAGTGTTCTAAGATGTGCAGTGGTGGTTGGCCATGGCGCTGGCCTTTGTCCCACCGGAAGTGATGCTATTCTCACGTCTTCCTGGAAATTATGTTCTTGTCCTTGTTGTTTAACTGAAGTTTGTGGTGCACTGGCCATTTTGCTGTAGTCTGCGGCCATTTTGCTGTAGTCCACATTTCTCACATTGTCCATATTTGAAAGTCCAAACATACTATCATAGTATGTAGAAAAATTCTATCTAACTAATTGGATATTGATATTGTTAATTGAATATGGTGTATATATATATATATATATATATATATATATACTGCTCAAAAAAATAAAGGGAACACTTAAACAACACAATGTAAATCCAAGTGAATCACACTTCTGTGAAATCAAACTGTCCACTTAGGAAGCAACACTGATTGACAATCAATTTCACATGCTGTTGTGCAAATGGAATAGACAACTGGTGGAAATTATAGGCAATTAGCAAGACACCCCCAATAAAGGAGTTGTTCTGCAGGTGGTGACCACAGACCACTTCTAAGCTCCTATGCTTTCTGGCTGCTGTTTTGGTCACTTTTGAAATCTGGCGGTGCTTTCACTCTAGTGGTAGCATGAGACGGAGTCTATAACCCACACAAGTGGCTCAGGTAGTGCAGCTCATCCAGGATGGCACATCAATGCGAGCTGTGGCAAGAAGGTTTGCTGTGTCTGTCAGCGTAGTGTCCAGAGCATGGAAGCACTACCAGGAGACAGGCCAGTACATCAGGAGATGTGGAGAAGGCCCAGAGCAGGACCGCTACCTCCGCCTTTGTGCAAGGAGGAACAGGAGGAGCACTGCCAGAGCCCTGCAAAATGACCTCCAGCAAGCCACAAATGTGCATTTGTCTACTCAAATGATCAGAAACAGACTCCATGAGGGTGTTATGAGGGCCTGACTTCCACAGGTGGGGGTTGTGCTTACAGCCCAACACCATGCAGGACATTTGGCATTTGCCAGAGAACACCAAGATTGGCAAATTCGCCACTGGCGCCCTGTGCTCTTCACAGATGAAAGCAGGTTCTCACTGAGCACATGTGACAGACGTGACAGAGTCTGGAGACGCCAAGGAGAACGTTCTGCTGCCTGCAACAACCTCCAGCATGACCGGTTTGGCAGTGGGTCAGTAATGATGTGGGGTGGCATTTCTTTGGGGGGCTGCACAGCCCTCCATGTGCTCGCCAGAGGTAGCCTGACTGCCATTAGGTACCGAGATGAGATCCTCGGACCCCTTGTGAGACCATATGCTGGTGCGGTTGGCCCTGGGTTCCTCCTAATGCAAAACAATGCTAGACCTCATGTGGCTGGAGTGTGTCAGCAGTTCCTGCAAGACGAAGGCATTGATGCTATGGACTGGCCACCCATTCCCCTGACCTGAATCTAATTGAGCACATCTGGGACATCATGTCTCGCTCCATCCACCAATGCCATGTTGCACCACAGACTGTCCAGGAGTTGACGGATGATTTAGTCCAGGTCTGGGAGGAGATCCCTCAGGAGACCATCCGCCACATCATCAGGAGCATGCCCAGGCGTTGAAGGGAGGTCATACAGGCACGTGGAGGCCACACACACTACTGATCCTCATTTTTACTTGTTTTAAGGACATTACATCAAAGTTGGATCATCCTGTAGTGTGTTTTTCCACTTTAATTTTGAGTGTGACTCCAAATCCAGACCTCCATGGGTTAATAAATTTGATTTCCATTGATAATATGTGTGTGATTTTGTTGTCAGCACATTCAACAATATAAAGAACAAAGTATTTAATAAGAATATTTCATTCATTCAGATCTAGGATGTGTTATTTTAGTGTTCCCTTTATTTTTTTGAGCAGTGTATATACCAGTGGCGTGCAGTGAGGTCAGTGGCTGGTGAGGCACTACAGCCATAATGTCACCCGAATCCTGCCGATGACCCCTACCGCCGCCGAGCCAATGCCCACTACTGCCCCTGCGCTGATGCCTGCTGCCACCGCCAATGACTTACAAACTCGCCCACCATCAACTGACCCAGCCCTCCGTCACTAATTTGCATCTCAGTCCAATGCCACCAATGCCCGCTGCCTGCCTGCTCATCATACTTGTGATATATTGTACATTTTTATAGAAAAAAAAATAATTATTAGTGTTTGGAACTGGGAAGGGAGTGGGAGGAGGACATGAATGCAATTTTGTTGTCCAGGGCTTCCATTAGTCAAATTACGCCGCATAGTAGCGCCACTTACACAAATTACGCCAGACAGAGCTCCCTTTTACACATTACGGCAGGTAGAGTTCCCTTTTACACATTACGGCAGGTATAGCCTCCTATTACACATTACGGCAGGTAGAGTTCCCTTTTACACATTACGGCAGGTATAGCCTCCTATTACACATTACGGCAGGTAGAGATCCCTTTTTTCAAATTATGCTAGGTACAGCCCCCTATTACACATTACAGCAGGTAGAGCCAGTGGCGGAACTAGCGAGCGGTGGGCCCAGGTGCGACAAAATGCTTTGGACCCCCTTCCCCATCCCATCCAAGTCCACCCCCTCACCCCTGGAGAGGATATGGTGAGGGAGAACTGCTCAGGGCCAGGGAAATGGACACCTAGCAACAGTGCCGTAACTAGACATTTTAGCGCTGTGTGCAAGAAACGGCATCAGAGCCCCCCCTTTATGTAAAACAGGAGCAGTGCGCGCTGCAGGCACGCGCAAAATATATAGGGGCGTGGCTTCGTGGTAAGGGGTGTGGCCACAAAATTATACCAATTCATAACGGTGCATAGTAGTCTTTATTATTCAAATTAAGCCGCACAGTAGCACCACTACACCAGGTAAAGCCCATTTTACACATTACGGCAGACAGCGTCACCTCTTTACACATTACGGCAGACAGCGTCCCCCTTTTTACACATTACAGCAGACAGCATCCCCTTTTTACACATTACGGCAGACAGCGTGCACTTTTTACACATTACGGCAGACAGCGTCCCCCTTTTTACACATTACGGCAGACAACGTCCTCCTTTTTACACATTACGGCAGACAGCGCCCCCTTTTTACACGTTACGGCAGACAACGTCCACCTTTTTACACATTACGGCAGACAGCGTCCACCTTTTTACACATTACGGCGGACAGCGTCCCCTTTTTACATGTTACGGCAGACAACGTCCACCTTTTTACACATTACGGCAGACAACGTCCACCTTTTTACACATTATGGCAGACAGCGTCCACCTTTTTACACATTACAGCGGACAGCGTCCCCTTTTTACACGTTAGGCAGACAACGTCCACCTTTTTACACGTTACGGCAGACAACGTCAACCTTTTTACACATTATGGCAGACAACGTCCCCCTTTTTACACATTACGACAGACAGTGTCCTACTTTTTTACATATTTTAGCAGACAGCCCTCCTTTTTTTACACATTACGACAGGTAGAGCACTTTACACCCCCCCTTCCCCCCTCTACCCTTAGGGTGTGGTGTAGTGCAGTGTAGTGTAGGTGTAGTGCAGTGTAGTGTAGTGTAGGTGCAGTGCAGTGCAGTGTAGGTGCAGTGCAGTGTAGTGTAGTGCAGTGTAGTGTAGGTGCAGTGCAGTGTAGTGTAGGTGCAGTGCAGTGTAGGTGTAGTGTAGTGTAGTGTCAGCCACTTACTTGATTTCTGCTTCTGGCTGCAGGCTCCTGACAGGGCAGTCCCTCGGTCTGTACATTGCACTGCAGGCCAAAGGGAGTGTGTAGGGAGTGTGTGTGTGGGGGGGCCGCAGGAGCTCAGCAGTGAGCACGGGGGTCCAGGAGGGGAGGCAGGCCATTGAGCACAGGGGGGACAGAGCGGGGGGCCGAGGCCGAAAACACGGGGGCTAAGGGAGCGGGGGGAGGGGGCGCGGGAGCGCAGCTGAGTTTGCTGGAGTTTTAAGGGAGGAGGGGAGAGACAGCATCCGCTTGGCCACGCCCCTTCACGATAGGTCATGCCCCTTTTCAGCACCGTCTTCCAGCAATCCGAAAGTTGGAAGGTATGGTTAAGGGGGGGGGGGAGACAGCGCAGCACACAGCGGCTCCCACTGGTCCTGCAAGAGCGGACCGGGGACGGGAGGAGCGGCTGAAAGCAGTGTGGAGATGCAGCCACTAGGAATGGGGGCATCTGACTCTGCCCATCCGTTCCAGCCCATCCGCTGCTGCTGTCCAATGATTGACAGGGGTGTGCCTTGATGTGAGCTCAAGGCACAGCCCCTGTCAATGAGGCAATTGTGATGGTGCCGCTTTCCATTCAATTTTCAATGGGCTTTTTCAGCCCGTGATTTGGCTCCGCCCCCTGCCCGCCCCCTCTACAGACACTTTATCATTGTCACTGGGAGGCAGCGCTCTCGCTGCCTCCCATAGAGATTTAACAGCCTTGTCAGGTTAAAAATGATTAAAATAATACAAAGTATAATGTGTTATTATCTTTGTATTATTTTAATCATAATGACAGGGGAGGCACTGCCTCCCCTGCCTCCCCTGACTGCACGTCCCTGATATATACTGTATATGACCATGTCAGAGTCCCTTTACAGCTTAGGAAAGATCCAGGTTGGATCAAACGTATTGGTGGGGACTTCTGGCAGTATCTACAGACTCTACCTAAGGTGAAAGGACTCTATGCATTTTGGGGATCTCTTATACCAACTATTGCTGAGTTATTTCCTATGTGTATGAGACCTACTTACTGGTTTTCAAATGTTTTAATATTTATTTATTTTTTATCTTTTGGATTTTTAATATATTTTGCACCTGGATTTTAAAGAAGGTGGTCCTGGATTTTCTGTACAAGACCTCATTACATGCATGATTACAAGCAGGATGCTGTGAGTTTACTGTGTGGGGGGAACCCCAATAATGTTGATGTCAAACAATGCTGTAAAATTAACATTACACACTTAATTATCAGCGGTCAGCTGTGAATGCAATGTGTGGGGGGCAACTCCATAATCTTCAATCCTATGGTAGTGGATTAAATTCACTATTCTAGAATATGACTGATGTTATTTTTTTTAAGTATATTGTATGACCATCTGTACAGTATTACAGTACATGATTGTGTATTCTCCCTTTATGTTGTTCTGAGACATGTAGTCATTTTAGGAAGCAAAGTACCAAGATTTACAAGGGAGTACTACTATTTTTTTTATTCCTATGCACAGTTTACTCAATATTGTTTATATATATATATATATATATATATATATACTGTATATATATATAATATTGTATTTGGTTCAAAGGTCTTAGCTCCTTCTATATTGGTGTAAGGCGTACTGTAGTGGGCTTGGGTGTATGCACGCATCCGCTACACAAAGAAAATGGAGGCTCACAGCCACCGCAGAATAGTAGGGAGTGATGTTCTCGCTACCTATACATAGAAGGGGGAGGCAGCAGATATAAAGTAATGTGGGTGCGGCAGCACAATGAAAAGCTTCAAATAGCAGACAAGATGCAAGGGGACATACAGTATCTGTAAAATATCCTGTATTGTACTGAGCAGGAAAATGTTGCAGAGGGAAAAAAAGTATGCTATGATAGAGAAGGAGTGCCTGGCTATAAAGTCAGTATTATTTGCTGGGGAGATAATTCTCCTTAATCATGGACCATGATCCATTACAATGGATGCAGAGGAACCAAGGGGTGAACACCAGGGTTACCAGGTGGTTTATGATGCTACAACCTTTTTGGTTTACAGTGGAACATAGGCCATGGATGCAGATGCCCTGTCCTGGAAATTTGTTGTGCTCCTCGGGAGGTCCATGTCACTGTACTTGTCAATGTTAGGGGGAGGTATATGTGGCAAAAGGGGCAGTGTGCTACAGAGGAACCAGGGGTGTTTAGCTAGTAAGCCTAGGGAAGTCATGCATTTGAGGTATAACATGTCTGTTATTTGCCTGCTTGTTGATTTCCATGTTTCTCTCTGTAGCCTGACAGCCTGAGTGATCTAATCAGAATCAGCAAAGAGCTCCCTTTAAAGGCAAGGTAGGAGTGTGGTTTTCCTGTCAGTCTGGGAGGGGGAGGAGGAATCTAGGGTATATAAGGCCAACAGGAGGTGGACTGATGCTGTGGATGCCTCATTTTAGCTGGATGTGGGAATAATCAGCAAACAAGTTGTGTAAGCCACTACTTTAGAAAGTCTTAGGCCACACTCCCCCTCAAAATGCACATTCAACATTGCACAGACCAATTTAGGTCAGTGCGCAAGGCAGTTAAACCTTTGATAAAAACTCTTCTTCCTATCTGCTTCACAGCTTTCTCCATCTGCTGGTGTTTTGAGCTTAGTTGCTGCTTAGCTGGGTCCAGGAATGTTGAAATGTGTTTGAAAAATGAATAGATACTATTCATCACCTGGAAAGTCCACAAACCATCCCCAACTTTGAGTTAGTAGCATTTACAATTAACAACTTGGCCTGTTTCTCCTAATGACTCACATAACATCAATAATTACCCATCACATTTCATTAGCACCGTATTACATCAATCCCTACAATTACACTACAGAATAAACACCACCCCACAAATAAAGTAATACCAACCTCTCACCCTACACACACACACACACACACACACACACACACACACACACACACAAACACACACACTGTTCACGCATTTTTTTTACATCAGTCATTAAATGTTACTTACTACACTGATACTTTTCCCCCATGCCTTTGCACTCTTCAGTGGTTCTTCTCTTTAGGTCTGTCATCTTTGTAACAATGGAGATATCCAGGCAGCAGTTACATCCTGATTTTCCTCTACAGGGTTGGGATGGGATGGCTTCTCTAAGGTTGGCTACTACCTAAAGAGTCACATTAGGGTCAGCCCTGATGATGCAGAACAGCCAAGCTTTGATCCCCCCTCCTGATGAATGATATATGACTAATTTTATGCAAAAAATTGGAAGGGAAAAAAGACCTAAGGTGTCTCATTAAGCAGTGATTCTACCTACAAAAAGCCTGGTAAGGCCTATGGCCATTCCACCCTTGCTTGACACCCACAATTGCCTGTGTCTGTGAAGGAAGATAAGTGCTGAGGGGAGCAGGATTACCTTAAATAGGATAAAGGCTTTGAAGGAGTGAATTACAGGGGTATCCTCAGTTGTGCAGGAGAATGCACAACTGTTTTGTATTTAATTCTCTGCTAACAGTAAGATGTTGGAGACAGGGTCAAAGCACTTCATTGCTAGCTATCATAGCAAAATAGCTGAGGGTGCGCACTAATGTTGTTCCTCCACCAGCTCTCTAATAATAGCACTGTAGGTGTGTCAACCATAATAACTAGAGTTGAAGGGCATGCAGTAGCAATGGGACCCCTCTCACCTCCCAGTCAATGGGTAATATAAATTATATGTAGTGTGGAGACAGCCAGATCAATGAGAATTAATGTAGAGCAACCAAAAAATACATCTGTATGGTCCACACACCCAAGCATTTGTCCTCATTCAGAGTTGTTTCTCTTCATCTACTGTGCCTCATCTCCACTTCTTCTATAACTTTAGGACCAACAAGGCTTGATTATATTTCCTCTGCTCTTCTTTTTATATATTGTTTCTCTTGAAAAATGGATACTCTTCTATGCATAGTATGTGGATGGTACCCAAATTATCTATCTTCTCCGGGCCCTTCACCATCTGTGCTGGACTGAGTTACAGAGTGCCTTTTTGTTTTTTCACCTTAGATCTCTTCTCACGATCACAAATTCACATTGTCAGAAGCTGATAATATGCCCAACAGACTTGTATCTGACATCCCTATTTCAATATTGTACCAGAGCCCTCAAGTTCGCTGTCTATGCTTGAATCAGAACTCTCCTTTTTCGTTCCATGTAAATACACAATGTAGTGCTGATTGTGAACAGCCGCTTTAGATGGACACAGCACAGCCAATTTACAGCAGTGTACAGCACAACAAACAGCAGAGTGCCCTATACACTGACTATACAGACCATAGACACTTGTTTGATGAGTCTGGACACAGCTCAGACAATTTATAGCACAATCCAGCACAGTATACAGCAGCATACACCATAGTTCTGTGCAGTATATTGTAACATGTGTATTATGTATAATTCAAGTACACATTGTGGAACTTAATCCCTAGAGGAGTGGGGTGGACCCTAATGCAGTGGGGCCCACCAAGGGTTTCTCCTGTTCCTCTGTGGGCCAGTCCGACCCTGGAGTGGTAATATTGGAGCCCAGAAGACATACTAGGGTGTTGGTCGGACCTCACAGTGGAATGCACCCGGCAGAACTTTTACTCAGGGAGCCTTTTCTGGGCCTTCGACTGGATGGATTTGGAAGACAACTTCCTAGAGTGGTAACAGGTAACATTGGATCCCAGAAGACATACTAGGTTGGGATCCCAGTTGGACCTCCCGTTGGTGTAAGCTGGCCTGAACTTTGACCCAGGGATTCTGTTTTGAGCCTTCCACTGGATGGATTTGGATGAAAACTTTAATGAACTGTAATAACTGACAGAAATTACCATAATTCAATGACCTGAAATAGTAATGGCGGTAGGAAGACAAAAAATATTGTGTACCTAAAAGCCTTGCAATAGCATCAATGATAACAGAAGTAAAACTTTAAACACATCTCACATTGTAGAAGTAATTATAAAACTGAGTAGAAAGAAAAGCTGGGGATCAGGGCTACTGGCGATACCCCAAAAACAAAAAAGACACTGAGCAGCCACCTCCTGAGTGTGTTGGTAGAGCTACTAAGCTACAATTTTTTTTTAAATATGTTGACAGTTACAACCAACTCATTGCTACTTTAATAACTGGACAATTTAAACCCGGGCAACACCAGTACTTCAGCTAGTGTGTGTGTGTGTACTGTGCTGTTTAGTGTTCATCTTACACTAACCACACTATTCATAGTGGTCCTAGTATCTCTGCAATTGGTGTCTTATTTGTGAAAGCAGAGTGTGTATATCATTCACAATGAGCTCTTATTTGAATATCTGTAGTGGTGGACCTTTAGTATTTCATAAGTGTGTCTTAGATATCTCTCAGGATTAGGAAATCACTTAAGTCTGAGTGGCAAGCTTGTTACTGCTATTGTCATATATTTAATGATGATGCCATGATGTGAGTAAAAACAAAATGCTCTTCATCTCACAAGAGCACTACAGCTCTGGAAGATCCTTTATGGAAACAAAGAATGTATTGTTGTGATTTATTTTCATTAAAATAAAAAGTGTATTTATCTCAGTCATTCTCTATTTTGGAGGTACTGGCAAATTTTTCATTACTGTTTAAAAAAAGTTGAAAACCACAGTGCAAATGTTGACATCCACAGAGACTTCTGTGTTATTTCTTCTAGTTTTCTGGGAAAATGGTGCAATCTATTGGAGTGTAAACATTTGCAAAAACTAAAGCGTGGAGATGGGGTAAAAACAAAATGTAATTTGTGGTGGATAGGATTTCTTAAATAAAGTAAAGGATTGAAGAGGATTTACAAGGGCGGCCTCTGCTGGACTTAAATTCTCTGCTAATTCTGAGGTTCTGGAGGCAGGAATGGGACACTTCCTGCTTCTAAATAATGTTAGGTGCACCAACCTATAAAAACTACCACAGTTGTATGGTACCCATTCACCTCGTGGTCAATGGGTAATATAATTTATTTTCATCAGTTATAGCAGAGATTTTTTACTTATTATTATTATTATTATTATTATTACTACCAGTTATTTATATAGTGCACACATATTCCACAGCGCTTTACAAAGAATATTTGGCCATTCACATCAGTCCCTACCACAATGGAGCTTACAATCTAATATACCCTATCGCATTTATACACACACAATCACACTCGGGTTAATTTTGTTGGGAGCCAATTAACCTATCAGTATATTTTTGGATTGTGGGAGGAATCCAGATTACCTGGTGGAAACCCACGCAAGTACGGGGAGAATATACAAACGCCACACAGTTACGGCCATGGTGGAAATCGAACCCATGACCTCAATGTGATGCAGTAATGCTAACCATTACACCGTCTGTATCCATATTATGCTTTCAAATATCAATTTGATTTAATGTGAATTACTAAAAACTGAAAATTATTTTCAACTAAAAACTGAAAATTATTTTCTTTCAATAAAATGAATGTTGAGATAAGGTTCTTTTTTATATGGCAAACAATGGTACCTTTTTCTTGGAATCATTTTTTATTATTATAAATGGTTCCTGCTATAGAAAGAATCAGTAGAATTATGTTAGAAATTAATAAAATTTTAATTTGAAGGCTTGTCTAATTTAAAGGCCGTATTCAATTATCTGCATTGGCTACTGCAGGCTTGTAGCAGTGGCTGGGACTATTCAGTTGCAGCCCGGACCCTGCACTTAACGTGGATTTTTGTTTATGCCTCAGGAGTCTCAAACAGAGATCCGTGGTAAGTATGGATTTCTGCCCTTATCGCGGCCAACAAAATGTGTCAAGCCTTAGGTCCGGACACTGCTCTTGGAATCTATGAGTTAACGCACATTACCCAGTAACTCATTATCTCCAGGCTTAAAAATCTGAGACTACAAGCCCTTTGCCTCATGTGGTACTGTAAGTATCGAGACTTATTGAATCCAGCACTAAGGGGCCTATTTATTAACATCACACCCTTTTCACATTATTTTAGTATCACCTGAATGTATTAAACGGCATTTGGAGCAGTTTTAATGAAAAACTGCTCCAAACCCTTTAATTCACTTTTTTTTAGTAAGCCACATCGCATTCCCCATACTTATAATGTGAAATGTGATGTGGCCAAATTTACTAAAAAAAAAAAAAATGTAAAAAAATACCGCAGCTCAGGCTGGCGAGTTCACAGGGCAATACTGCGATAAGCACCATTTTTGTCCAGCTTTCTCTGCTGGACAAAAAGCTGAACGGGACCCGTCTCTAGTGATCATCAATGTGTGTCCGATGGACACACAAGCTGATCACAGTGTAAAAATAAAAAAAATGTAAAAAAACAAACAAACATACTGACCTGTCCAGGGAGTCGGTGTCCGCTGCTCCGGTGAGCGCTGCAGGGTCTAGTGTCCCCCATATGATGCAATGTAACCCAGTGCAGTAAAGTGACTCTGCAAAATGGCAGCGCACTTTACAGCACCGGGGGTCACAGTGCAGGAGAAGGACCCGGCACCCTGCAGCCACCTGAAGCAGTGTGGACCGGCTCCCTGGACAGGTGAGTATATTATCCTGCTGGGGGGGTCCGCTGTGTCCAGGGGTAGTTGCGATGGGGGGGTCAACCGGGCAGCGGCGGTAGCGGCGATGTCGGCGGGGGCGGCGCATGTGCAGCAGGACATCTGGGTATTTTTAATAAAAAAATACCCCGATGATGCTGCGAAGAGGCGTCGCAGGGACAGAGCTTGACCACAAGCTCTGTTCCTACATGCGATGATTGATGATTCCCTGCGATGTAATCAATTATCGCAGTGCGAGTTTGGGCGCTTTTATCACCTGTCATCCGCATTCTGGTGATAAATAGGCCCCTAAATCTTATATCGACTTTTAAGTTTAGGCGAGTACAGTACCTGTATCTATGTGGAGTATAAATTCATAATATTCAATTTAGGAATCTTCTATAAACAAATATTAAAATAACCTGGTAATACACTGCATGTTACTGGATCCTGGCTGTAGGTATAGATGAGCAAAACTTTTCCTTTATCTCTGCTCATTTCTTTCTGTAACTTTTAATTCTTACAGCCTTTAACTACTTTCCCGTAGAGATGAGCGGGTTCGGATTTACGTGGTTCAAGTTCGGTTTTCCGGATTTTTCTTATTGGCTATCCAAAACACGTGACATCCGTGAACCAATAAGATGCCGTTTTGAGATCCGAGTAAATCATAGTGAAACCGAACCCGCTCATCTCTACTTTCCTGTCATGGTCATATCAGATGTGACTTGTTAGAAAGCTCACTGTGCAGAATCTTCTTGCAGTTGCCGCTCTCAGAGGGACCTCCGGTCCCCCTGCTTCCTGGTTCCCTTCCCCACAGTGCCTGCTGTTGGTCATTACTGATTGTTCAGCCCAGCATCATCCCCCGCTGGAGAAATGTAAAAAAAAGCAGCCCTCACCTTCTCTGAGGAGCCCCCGGATGTTGCAGACAGGATCAGGTACTGGTAAACTGAAGTTGCGATATTCACGATGTTTCAACTATTGATGTTTGCACTGGTGTTTTTTTTTTTTCAAATAAAATTGTATTGTATATACGTTAAATAAATATTCTTAACTTAATTCAAGCATAAACAAACTGACCATTTCTGAGCGTTTAAAATATATATATATTAGTCAGTTAAGTGGTTAATAGAATTCCCAGGATTCTGCTTACCAGCACTCTAATGAAACAGTAGCTATGTTGATTATAATGTGCTATACTTTGATAGAACACATGAGTATAGTTCATATCATAATGTGCAATGTGCCTTCACAGTATAGCACATTATAATGAGCTATGGGTGTCATTGGAACACAGGGAAGCTGGAACACAGGATCTGCCAACTGCCTTAAGTATCACACCTTTAAAAAAAAATCCCTAATGAAACATTCACCTGTTTCCTCAATCCTGGCTTGATCCAATGTAGTCTAATGGGTTTGAAAAAAAAGGGAAACACATAAGAGCACTATGGGGGTCATTCCGACCTGTTCGCTCGCTACGTTTTAACGCAGCAGAGCGAACGGGTCCCTGCTGCACATGCGCCAGCGCCATAGTGCGCCTGCGGGACGGCTGTAGGCCGTAGCAGGACAGCGATCGCCTCTGCCTGATTGACAGGCAGAGGCGATCAATGGGCGGGAGGGGGCGAAACGGCGGCGTTTGCTCGCCGTTTCATAGGCGTAGCCGATCCGAACGGGGGGCGGGCTGCAGCCGCTGTGTGACGTCATACGCAGCCGCTGCGGGCCAGGAAGCGAGGAGTAGCTCCCGGCCAGCACGCTAAAGCTGCGCTGGTCGGGAGTTACTCCTAAAGTGCAAAGGCATCGCCGATGTGCGATGCCTTTCCACTTCTGCAAGGGGGGGCCGGACTGACATGCGGGGCGGACTAGCCCAGTGCTGGGCGTCCCCCCGCATGTCAGGAAAGATGATCGTAGCTGTGCTAAATTTAGCACAGCTATGATCAACTCGGAATGACCCCCAATGTTCTGTATAAAGCTTGTAGAAGTATAGGGGTACATTTACTATCCTTCATGTTTGCCTGAGTTTTCAAACACAGGGTTATTTGAAGGTAAGTATGTGTGAGTGTTTGTATGTACAGTATGTATGTAAGTGTGAGTGTGTGTGTGCAAGGGTGTTTTATTAAAGCTATACTATCTACGGTGTCCGTGTACCATCATTATTGGGAATACACACAATTTACTGACTTGGGGGAGATGCCGGCTGTCCATATTCCGACAGCGTCATCCCCTTGACAAAATGCCGGCAGCGGGGCGATCACAAAGCGGACTTGCTGTCCACGATTCGCTGCAGGCTCGGTGGCTGGCTGCGCTTGCCACGAGTGGGAATAGTCCTGTTTTGCCGGGATTCCAGCCGGCGGCATGCCGGCTGTAAGGATTCTGGCATCGGTATCCTGACCTCCGGGATCCCGACATCCTTTATTGTAATATTTGTTTTACTGGAGGGACTACAGGTACCAGTGGACCCTTTAATGCCCCACATGCTGGTACTTGTGGTTCTCTAAGTACCAGCATGCTGTGGAGGCTTGCTGGGATCTTAGTTCCACCAGTAAAACACAATATTAATTCTACCTTTTTTCACTGATTTTATAGACTATCAACTTGGCATTCACAGCCCAGGGAAGCTGAGGATAGCCACAGGCTTCTGCCCTGGCCCTTGGGTGCCCTGGATTAAGGATACCTGTTTTTGAGGGTTCCCCACTTCCCCAGGCAACCCCGGCCAGGGCTGTTTAGTTAGGGAGATTGATACATCCACAGGGACCAGTATAAACATGTCCCCTACCTGTGGCATAATCTCTTTGGCTAGTGGAGCCTGGTGCTGATTTCAAAAATATGGAGACCCCTACGTCCTTTCCCCCCATATTTTTTAAACCGAATCCGGTCCAAGAGCCCTGTGCTGCTACTTTAAATACAGGGGGACCTCACACTTTTTTCCTCTGTATTTTTAGAACCAGGACCGGGGCTAGTTATGCTAAGGGGGAAAGTAACCCCACATTTTTAAACTAAGAAGCCTGTGCAGATTTCATGTACATGAGTGTTTGGCTGCTGGCAAACACGACAGCCAAACACGTTCACATGCACAAATTACCAACCAATCAATCCTAACTGCCATTTCACAGTGTGAGTTTGAAAAATAATAGTAGCTGATTGGTTGGTACTTTATCTCTCTCCAAGATCCCCAGGTGAACAATGAGATAAAATTAGGTACTCTGACTAGTTACTAGCTAGACAGCATTAGCTTCAAGAAAAGACACAGGGCCTAATTCAGACCTTGGCCCTCATTCCGAGTTGTTCGCTCGCTAGCTACTTTTAGCAGCCGTGCAAACGCATAGTCGCCGCCCACGGGGGAGTGTGTTTTCACTTTGCAAGTGTGCGGTCGCATGTGCAGCCGAGCGGTACAAAAACATTTTGTGCAAAACAAGACCAGCCCTGTAGTTACTTATTCTGTGAGATGATTCCAGCGACTGAGGTCCCGGAATTGACGTCAGATACCCACCCTGCAAACGCCTGGACACGCCTGCGTTTTCCCTACCACTTCCAGAAAACGGTCAGTTGACACCCATAAAAGCCCTCTTCCTGGCAATCTCCTTGCGATCGGTTGTGCGAATGGAATCGTCGCTAGAAGCAGTGTACAACAACGATGCTGTTTGTACCCGTACGACACGCGTGCGCATTGTGGTGTATACGCATGCACAGTTTTGCAAAAATCGGCAGCGTGCGATCAACTTGGAATGACCCCCCTGATCGCTAGCAAGAGAATTTTGCACTGCTGCGATCAGAGAGTCACCGCCTACATGGGGAGTGTATTTTAGCTGTGCAAGTGTGCGAACACATGTGTAGCAGAGCTGCACAAACTGATTTTGTGCAGTCTCTGCGCAACCCAGGACTTATTCAGCCGCTGCGATCACTTCAGGCTGTCCGGGACCGGAATTAACGTTACGAACACTCCCTGCTAACGCATGGGCACGCCTGCATTTTTCCAGACACTCCCTGAAAACGGTCAGTTGACACCCACGAATGGCTTCTTCCTGTCAATCTCCTTGCGATCACCCGTGCGAACGGATCTGTCGCACAAACACATCGCTGAATGGCGATCCGCTTTCTACCTGCACGATACGCCTATGCATTGCGATGCATACACATGCGCAGTTCGGACCTGATCAACCTCTGTGGCAAAACGCAGCCTAGAGATCAGGTCTGAAATAGAGATGAGCGGGTTCGGTTCCTCTGAATCCGAACCCGCCCGAACTTCAGGTTTTTTTACACGGGTCCGAGCAGGCTCGGATCTTCCCGCCTTGCTCGGCTAACCCGAGCGCGCCCGAACGTCATCATCACGCTGTCGGATTCTCGCGAGGCTCGGATTCTATCGCGAGACTCGGATTCTATATAAGGAGCCGCGCGTCGCCGCCATTTTCACACGTGCATTGAGAGTCATAGGGAAAGGACGTGGCTGGCGTCCTCTCCGTTTAGAGAAGAGAGAGACACAGTATTTTGGGGAGCATTATTAGGAGGAGTACTACTATACTGTATACTACTATACTACTTGCTGAAGTGATATTTATAGATTAGATAGTGTGACTGTAAGTGTATTATCTGACTTGTGGGGGAGACACTGACAGTGGGGAGCAGTTAGAGTCTGAGAGCAGGACTCAGGAGTACATATAACGTACAGTGCACACTTTTGCTGCCAGAGTCAGTGCCACACTGCCATTGTTGTGACCACACTGACCACCAGTATAATAATATATTTTGTGATTGTCTGCTTAGGCCTCGGAGTACTAGTTGCAAGTTGCAACGTGACCTGAAGTGACCACCAGTTTAATAATCAATCACCACCAGTTTAATATATATATATATATATATATATATATAATTGTATATAATATATATATATATATATATATATATATATATATAATATTGTATACCACCTACCCGTGGTTTTTTTTTTCATTCTTCTTTATACATACTACTATAGTAGCTTACTGTAGCAGTCTGCGGTGCTGTGCTGACCTGACAGTGTCCAGCAGGTCCGTCATCAGTCATTACATAATAAATATATATAGTACCTGTCCGGCTGCAGTACTAGTGATATTATATTGATTTCATCTCATTATCAATAATTTATCATCCAGTCTAGACTCTATATTAGCAGCAGACACAGTACGTTAGTCCACGGCTGTAGCTACCTCTGTGTCGGCACTCGGCAGTCCATCCATAATTGTATACCACCTACCCGTGGTTTTTTTTCTTTTCTTTCTTCTTTGTACATACTACTATAGTATAGTAGCTTACTGTAGCAGTCTGCGGTGCTGCTGAGCTGACAGTGTCCAGCAGGTCCGTCATCAGTCATCATTACCTAATAAATATATTATCTACCTGTCCGGCTGCAGTACTAGTGATATTATATATACATACATATATATATTGATTTCATCTCATTATCAATCATCCAGTCTATATTAGCAGCAGACACAGTACGTTAGTCCACGGCTGTAGCTACCTCTGTGTCGGCACTCGGCAGTCCATCCATAATTGTATACCACCTACCCGTGTTTTTTTTTTTTTCTTTCTTCTTTGTACATACTACTATAGTATAGTAGCTTACTGTAGCAGTCTGCGGTGCTGCTGAGCTGACAGTGTCCAGCAGGTCCGTCATCAGTCATCATTACCTAATAAATATATTATCTACCTGTCCGGCTGCAGTACTAGTGATATTATATATACATACATATATATTGATTTCATCTCATTATCAATCATCCAGTCTATATTAGCAGCAGACACAGTACGTTAGTCCACGGCTGTAGCTACCTCTGTGTCGGCACTCGGCAGTCCATCCATAATTGTATACCACCTACCCGTGGTTTTTTCTTTTCTTTCTTCTTTGTACATACTACTATAGTATAGTAGCTTACTGTAGCAGTCTGCGGTGCTGCTGAGCTGACAGTGTCCAGCAGGTCCGTCATCAGTCATCATTACCTAATAAATATATTATCTACCTGTCCGGCTGCAGTACTAGTGATATTATATATACATACATATATATATATATTGATTTCATCTCATTATCATCCAGTCTATATTAGCAGCAGACACAGTACGGTAGTCCACGGCTGTAGCTACCTCTGTGTCGGCACTCGGCAGTCCATCCATAAGTATACTAGTATCCATCCATCTCCATTGTTTACCTGAGGTGCCTTTTAGTTGTGCCTATTAAAATATGGAGAACAAAAATGTTGAGGTTCCAAAATTAGGGAAAGATCAAGATCCACTTCCACCTCGTGCTGAAGCTGCTGCCACTAGTCATGGCCGAGACGATGAAATGCCAGCAACGTCGTCTGCCAAGGCCGATGCCCAATGTCATAGTACAGAGCATGTCAAATCCAAAACACCAAATATCAGTAAAAAAAGGACTCCAAAACCTAAAATAAAATTGTCGGAGGAGAAGCGTAAACTTGCCAATATGCCATTTACCACACGGAGTGGCAAGGAACGGCTGAGGCCCTGGCCTATGTTCATGGCTAGTGCTTCAGCTTCACATGAGGATGGAAGCACTCAGCCTCTCGCTAGAAAACTGAAAAGACTCAAGCTGGCAAAAGCACCGCAAAGAACTGTGCGTTCTTCGAAATCCCAAATCCACAAGGAGAGTCCAATTGTGTCGGTTGCGATGCCTGACCCTCCCAACACTGGACGTGAAGAGCATGCGCCTTCCACCATTTGCACGCCCCCTGCAAGTGCTGGAAGGAGCACCCGCAGTCCAGTTCCTGATAGTCAGATTGAAGATGTCAGTGTTGAAGTACACCAGGATGAGGAGGATATGGGTGTTGCTGGCGCTGGGGAGGAAATTGACCAGGAGGATTCTGATGGTGAGGTGGTTTGTTTAAGTCAGGCACCCGGGGAGACACCTGTTGTCCGTGGGAGGAATATGGCCGTTGACATGCCTGGTGAAAATACCAAAAAAATCAGCTCTTCAGTGTGGAGGTATTTCAACAGAAAAGCGGACAACAGGTGTCAAGCCGTGTGTTGCCTTTGTCAAGCTGTAATAAGTAGGGGTAAGGACGTTAACCACCTCGGAACATCCTCCCTTATACGTCACCTGCAGCGCATTCATAATAAGTCAGTGACAAGTTCAAAAACTTTGGGTGACAGCGGAAGCAGTCCACTGACCAGTAAATCCCTTCCTCTTGTAACCAAGCTCACGCAAACCACCCCTCCAACTCCCTCAGTGTCAATTTCCTCCTTCCCCAGGAATGCCAATAGTCCTGCAGGCCATGTCACTGGCAATTCTGACGATTCCTCTCCTGCCTGGGATTCCTTCGATGCATCCTTGCGTGTAACGCCTACTGCTGCTGGCGCTGCTGTTGTTGCTGCTGGGAGTCGATGGTCATCCCAGAGGGGAAGTCGGAAGACCACTTGTACTACTTCCAGTAAGCAATTGACTGTCCAACAGTCCTTTGCGAGGAAGATGAAATATCACAGCAGTCATCCTGCTGCAAAGCGGATAACTGAGGCCTTGACAACTATGTTGGTGTTAGACGTGCGTCCGGTATCCGCCGTTAGTTCACAGGGAACTACACAATTTCTTGAGGTAGTGTGCCCCCGTTACCAAATACCATCTAGGTTCCACTTCTCTAGGCAGGCGATACCGAAAATGTACACAGACCTCAGAAAAAGACTCACCAGTGTCCTAAAAAATGCAGCTGTACCCAATGTCCACTTAACCACGGACATGTGGACAAGTGGAGCAGGGCAGGTTCAGGACTATATGATTGTGACAGCCCACTGGGTAGATGTATGGACTCCCGCCGCAAGAACAGCAGCGGCGGCACCAGTAGCAGCATCTCGCAAACGCCAACTCTTTCCTAGGCAGGCTACGCTTTGTATCACCGCTTTCCAGAATACGCACACAGCTGAAAACCTCTTACGGCAACTGAGGAAGATCATCGCGGAATGGCTTACCCCAATTGGACTCTCCTGTGGATTTGTGGCATCGGACAGCGCCAGCAATATTGTGTGTGCATTAAATATGGGCAAATTCCAGCACGTCCCATGTTTTGCACATACCTTGAATTTGGTGGTGCAGAATTTTTAAAAAAACGACAGGGGCGTGCAAGAGATGCTGTCGGTGGCCAGAAGAATTGCGGGACACTTTCGGCGTACAGGCACCACGTACAGAAGACTGGAGCACCACCAAAAACTACTGAACCTGCCCTGCCATCATCTGAAGCAAGAAGTGGTAACGAGGTGGAATTCAACCCTCTATATGCTTCAGAGGTTGGAGGAGCAGCAAAAGGCCATTGAAGCCTATACAATTGAGCACGATATAGGAGGTGGAATGCACCTGTCTCAAGCGCAGTGGAGAATGATTTCAATGTTGTGCAAGGTTCTGATGCCCTTTGAACTTGCCACACGTGAAGTCAGTTCAGACACTGCCAGCCTGAGTCAGGTCATTCCCCTCATCAGGCTTTTGCAGAAGAAGCTGGAGACATTGAAGGAGGAGCTAACACGGAGCGATTCCGCTAGGCATGTGGGACTTGTGGATGGAGCCCTTAATTCGCTTAACAAGGATTCACGGGTGGTCAATCTGTTGAAATCAGAGCACTACATTTTGGCCACCGTGCTCGATCCTAGATTTAAAGCCTACCTTGGATCTCTCTTTCCGGCAGACACAAGTCTGCTGGGGTTGAAAGACCTGCTGGTGAGAAAATTGTCAAGTCAAGCGGAACGCGACCTGTCAACATCTCCTCCTTCACATTCTCCCGCAACTGGGGGTGCGAGGAAAAGGCTCAGAATTCCGAGCCCACCCGCTGGCGGTGATGCAGGGCAGTCTGGAGCGACTGCTGATGCTGACATCTGGTCCGGACTGAAGGACCTGACAACGATTACGGACATGTCGTCTACTGTCACTGCATATGATTCTCTCACCATTGAAAGAATGGTGGAGGATTATATGAGTGACCGCATCCAAGTAGGCACGTCACACAGTCCGTACTTATACTGGCAGGAAAAAGAGGCAATTTGGAGGCCCTTGCACAAACTGGCTTTATTCTACCTAAGTTGCCCTCCCACAAGTGTGTACTCCGAAAGAGTGTTTAGTGCCGCCGCTCACCTTGTCAGCAATCGGCGTACGAGGTTACATCCAGAAAATGTGGAGAAGATGATGTTCATTAAAATGAATTATAATCAATTCCTCCGTGGAGACATTGACCAGCAGCAATTGCCTCCACAAAGTACACAGGGAGCTGAGATGGTGGATTCCAGTGGGGACGAATTGATAATCTGTGAGGAGGGGGATGTACACGGTGATATATCGGAGGATGATGATGAGGTGGACATCTTGCCTCTGTAGAGCCAGTTTGTGCAAGGAGAGATTAATTGCTTCTTTTTTGGTGGGGGTCCAAACCAACCCGTCATTTCAGTCACAGTCGTGTGGCAGACCCTGTCACTGAAATGATGGGTTGGTTAAAGTGTGCATGTCCTGTTTATACAACATAAGGGTGGGTGGGAGGGCCCAAGGACAATTCCATCTTGCACCTCTTTTTTCTTTAATTTTTCTTTGCGTCATGTGCTGTTTGGGGATGGTTTTTTGGAAGGGCCATCCTGCGTGACACTGCAGTGCCACTCCTAGATGGGCCCGGTGTTTGTGTCGGCCACTAGGGTCGCTTATCTTACTCACACAGCTACCTCATTGCGCCTCTTTTTTTCTTTGCGTCATGTGCTGTTTGGTGAGGGTTTTTTGGAAGGGCCATCCTGCGTGACACTGTAGTGCCACTCCTAGATGGGCACGGTGTTTGTGTCGGCCACTAGGGTCGCTTATCTTACTCACACAGCTACCTCATTGCGCCTCTTTTTTTCTTTGCGTCATGTGCTGTTTGGGGAGGGTTTTTTGGAAGGGACATCCTGCGTGACACTGCAGTGCCACTCCTAGATGGGCCCGGTGTTTGTGTCGGCCACTAGGGTCGCTTATCTTACTCACACAGCTACCTCATTGCGCCTCTTTTTTTCTTTGCGTCATGTGCTGTTTGGGGAGGGTTTTTTGGAAGGGCCATCCTGCGTGACACTGCAGTGCCACTCCTAGATGGGCCCGGTGTTTGTGTCGGCCACTAGGGTCGCTTATCTTACTCACACAGCTACCTCATTGCGCCTCTTTTTTTCTTTGCGTCATGTGCTGTTTGGGGAGGGTTTTTTGGAAGGGCCATCCTGCGTGACACTGCAGTGCCACTCCTAGATGGGCACGGTGTTTGTGTCGGCCACTAGTGTCGCTTAGCTTATAGAGATGAGCAGGTTCGGTTCCTCTGAATCCGAACCCGCCCGAACTTCAGGTTTTTTTACACGGGTCCGAGCAGGCTCGGATCTTCCCGCCTTGCTCGGCTAACCCGAGCGCGCCCGAACGTCATCATCACGCTGTCGGATTCTCGCGAGGCTCGGATTCTATCGCGAGACTCG
Organism: Pseudophryne corroboree; assembly: GCF_028390025.1. Taxonomy (NCBI): domain Eukaryota; kingdom Metazoa; phylum Chordata; class Amphibia; order Anura; family Myobatrachidae; genus Pseudophryne; species Pseudophryne corroboree. The sequence goes on from NC_086447.1 coordinate 856,443,860, forward strand.
GATTCTATATAAGGAGCCGCGCGTCGCCGCCATTTTCACACGTGCATTGAGAGTCATAGGGAAAGGACGTGGCTGGCGTCCTCTCCATTTAGAGAAGAGAGAGACACAGTATTTTGGGGAGCATTATTAGGAGGAGTACTACTATACTGTATACTACTATACTACTTGCTGAAGTGATATTTATAGATTAGATAGTGTGACTGTAAGTGTATTATCTGACTTGTGGGGGAGACACTGACAGTGGGGAGCAGTTAGAGTCTGAGAGCAGGACTCAGGAGTACATATAACGTACAGTGCACACTTTTGCTGCCAGAGTCAGTGCCACACTGCCATTGTTGTGACCACACTGACCACCAGTATAATAATATATTTTGTGATTGTCTGCTTAGGCCTCGGAGTACTAGTTGCAAGTTGCAACGTGACCTGAAGTGACCACCAGTTTAATAATCAATCACCACCAGTTTAATATATATATATATATATATATATATATATAATTGTATATAATATATATATATATATATATTGTATACCACCTACCCGTGGTTTTTTTTTTTTTCATTCTTCTTTATACATACTACTATAGTAGCTTACTGTAGCAGTCTGCGGTGCTGTGCTGACCTGACAGTGTCCAGCAGGTCCGTCATCAGTCATTACATAATAAATATATATAGTACCTGTCCGGCTGCAGTACTAGTGATATTATATTGATTTCATCTCATTATCAATAATTTATCATCCAGTCTAGACTCTATATTAGCAGCAGACACAGTACGTTAGTCCACGGCTGTAGCTACCTCTGTGTCGGCACTCGGCAGTCCATCCATAATTGTATACCACCTACCCGTGGTTTTTTTTTTTCTTTCTTCTTTGTACATACTACTATAGTATAGTAGCTTACTGTAGCAGTCTGTGGTGCTGCTGAGCTGACAGTGTCCAGCAGGTCCGTCATCAGTCATCATTACCTAATAAATATATTATCTACCTGTCCGGCTGCAGTACTAGTGATATTATATATACATACATATATATATTGATTTCATCTCATTATCAATCATCCAGTCTATATTAGCAGCAGACACAGTACGTTAGTACACGGCTGTAGCTACCTCTGTGTCGGCACTCGGCAGTCCATCCATAATTGTATACCACCTACCCGTGGTTTTTTTTTTTTCTTTCTTCTTTGTACATACTACTATAGTATAGTAGCTTACTGTAGCAGTCTGCGGTGCTGCTGAGCTGACAGTGTCCAGCAGGTCCGTCATCAGTCATCATTACCTAATAAATATATTATCTACCTGTCCGGCTGCAGTACTAGTGATATTATATATACATACATATATATATTGATTTCATCTCATTATCAATCATCCAGTCTATATTAGCAGCAGACACAGTACGTTAGTCCACGGCTGTAGCTACCTCTGTGTCGGCACTCGGCAGTCCATCCATAATTGTATACCACCTACCCGTGGTTTTTTTTTTTCTTTCTTCTTTGTACATACTACTATAGTATAGTAGCTTACTGTAGCAGTCTGCGGTGCTGCTGAGCTGACAGTGTCCAGCAGGTCCGTCATCAGTCATCATTACCTAATAAATATATTATCTACCTGTCCGGCTGCAGTACTAGTGATATTATATATACATACATATATATATATATATTGATTTCATCTCATTATCATCCAGTCTATATTAGCAGCAGACACAGTACGGTAGTCCACGGCTGTAGCTACCTCTGTGTCGGCACTCGGCAGTCCATCCATAAGTATACTAGTATCCATCCATCTCCATTGTTTACCTGAGTTGCCTTTTAGTTGTGCCTATTAAAATATGGAGAACAAAAATGTTGAGGTTCCAAAATTAGGGAAAGATCAAGATCCATTTCCACCTCGTGCTGAAGCTGCTGCCACTAGTCATGGCCGAGACGATGAAATGCCAGCAACGTCGTCTGCCAAGGCCGATGCCCAATGTCATAGTACAGAGCATGTCAAATCCAAAACACCAAATATCAGTAAAAAAAGGACTCCAAAACCTAAAATAAAATTGTCGGAGGAGAAGCGTAAACTTGCCAATATGCCATTTACCACACGGAGTGGCAAGGAACGGCTGAGGCCCTGGCCTATGTTCATGGCTAGTGCTTCAGCTTCACAGGAGGATGGAAGCACTCAGCCTCTCGCTAGAAAACTGAAAAGACTCAAGCTGGCAAAAGCACCGCAAAGAACTGTGCGTTCTTCGAAATCCCAAATCCACAAGGAGAGTCCAATTGTGTCGGTTGCGATGCCTGACCTTCCCAACACTGGACGTGAAGAGCATGCGCCTTCCACCATTTGCACGCCCCCTGCAAGTGCTGGAAGGAGCACCCGCAGTCCAGTTCCTGATAGTCAGATTGAAGATGTCAGTGTTGAAGTACACCAGGATGAGGAGGATATGGGTGTTGCTGGCGCTGGGGAGGAAATTGACCAGGAGGATTCTGATGGTGAGGTGGTTTGTTTAAGTCAGGCACCCGGGGAGACACCTGTTGTCCGTGGGAGGAATATGGCCGTTGACATGCCTGGTGAAAATACCAAAAAAATCAGCTCTTCAGTGTGGAGGTATTTCAACAGAAAAGCGGACAACAGGTGTCAAGCCGTGTGTTGCCTTTGTCAAGCTGTAATAAGTAGGGGTAAGGACGTTAACCACCTCGGAACATCCTCCCTTATACGTCACCTGCAGCGCATTCATAATAAGTCAGTGACAAGTTCAAAAACTTTGGGTGACAGCGGAAGCAGTCCACTGACCAGTAAATCCCTTCCTCTTGTAACCAAGCTCACGCAAACCACCCCACCAACTCCCTCAGTGTCAATTTCCTCCTTCCCCAGGAATGCCAATAGTCCTGCAGGCCATGTCACTGGCAATTCTGACGATTCCTCTCCTGCCTGGGATTCCTCCGATGCATCCTTGCGTGTAACGCCTACTGCTGCTGGCGCTGCTGTTGTTGCTGCTGGGAGTCGATGGTCATCCCGGAGGGGAAGTCGGAAGACCACTTGTACTACTTCCAGTAAGCAATTGACTGTCCAACAGTCCTTTGCGAGGAAGATGAAATATCACAGCAGTCATCCTGCTGCAAAGCGGATAACTGAGGCCTTGACAACTATGTTGGTGTTAGACGTGCATCCGGTATCCGCCGTTAGTTCACAGGGAACTACACAATTTCTTGAGGTAGTGTGCCCCCGTTACCAAATACCATCTAGGTTCCACTTCTCTAGGCAGGCGATACCGAAAATGTACACAGACCTCAGAAAAAGACTCACCAGTGTCCTAAAAAATGCAGCTGTACCCAATGTCCACTTAAACGGACATGTGGACAAGTGGAGCAGGGCAGGGTCAGGACTATATGACTGTGACAGCCCACTGGGTAGATGTATGGACTCCCGCCGCAAGAACAGCAGCGGCGGCACCAGTAGCAGCATCTCGCAAACACCAACTCTTTCCTAGGCAGGCTACGCTTTGTATCACCGCTTTCCAGAATACGCACACAGCTGAAAACCTCTTACGGCAACTGAGGAAGATCATCGCGGAATGGCATACCCCAATTGGACTCTCCTGTGGATTTGTGGCATCGGACAACGCCAGCAATATTGTGTGTGCATTAAATATGGGCAAATTCCAGCACGTCCCATGTTTTGCACATACCTTGAATTTGGTGGTGCAGAATTTTTAAAAAAACGACAGGGGCGTGCAAGAGATGCTGTCGGTGGCCAGAAGAATTGCGGGACACTTTCGGCGTACAGGCACCATGTACAGAAGACTGGAGCACCACCAAAAACTACTGAACCTGCCCTGCCATCATCTGAAGCAAGAAGTGGTAACGAGGTGGAATTCAACCCTCTATATGCTTCAGAGGTTGGAGGAGCAGCAAAAGGCCATTGAAGCCTATACAATTGAGCACGATATAGGAGGTGGAATGCACCTGTCTCAAGCGCAGTGGAGAATGATTTCAACGTTGTGCAAGGTTCTGATGCCCTTTGAACTTGCCACACGTGAAGTCAGTTCAGACACTGCCAGCCTGAGTCAGGTCATTCCCCTCATCAGGCTTTTGCAGAAGAAGCTGGAGACATTGAAGGAGGAGCTAACACGGAGCGATTCCGCTAGGCATGTGGGACTTGTGGATGGAGCCCTTAATTCGCTTAACAAGGATTCACGGGTGGTCAATCTGTTGAAATCAGAGCACTACATTTTGGCCACCGTGCTCGATCCTAGATTTAAAGCCTACCTTGGATCTCTCTTTCCGGCAGACACAAGTCTGCTGGGGTTGAAAGACCTGCTGGTGAGAAAATTGTCAAGTCAAGCGGAACGCGACCTGTCAACATCTCCTCCTTCACATTCTCCCGCAACTGGGGGTGCGAGGAAAAGGCTCAGAATTCCGAGCCCACCCGCTGGCGGTGATGCAGGGCAGTCTGGAGCGACTGCTGATGCTGACATCTGGTCCGGACTGAAGGACCTGACAACGATTACGGACATGTCGTCTACTGTCACTGCATATGATTCTCTCACCATTGAAAGAATGGTGGAGGATTATATGAGTGACCGCATCCAAGTAGGCACGTCACACAGTCCGTACTTATACTGGCAGGAAAAAGAGGCAATTTGGAGGCCCTTGCACAAACTGGCTTTATTCTACCTAAGTTGCCCTCCCACAAGTGTGTACTCCGAAAGAGTGTTTAGTGCCGCCGCTCACCTTGTCAGCAATCGGCGTACGAGGTTACATCCAGAAAATGTGGAGAAGATGATGTTCATTAAAATTAATTATAATCAATTCCTCCGTGGAGACATTGACCAGCAGCAATTGCCTCCACAAAGTACACAGGGAACTGAGATGGTGGATTCCAGTGGGGACGAATTGATAATCTGTGAGGAGGGGGATGTACACGGTGATATATCGGAGGATGATGATGAGGTGGACATCTTGCCTCTGTAGAGCCAGTTTGTGCAAGGAAAGATTAATTGCTTCTTTTTTGGTGGGGGTCCAAACCAACCCGTCATTTCAGTCACAGTCGTGTGGCAGACCCTGTCACTGAAATGATGGGTTGGTTAAAGTGTGCATGTCCTGTTTATACAACATAAGGGTGGGTGGGAGGGCCCAAGGACAATTCCATCTTGCACCTCTTTTTTCTTTAATTTTTCTTTGCGTCATGTGCTGTTTGGGGAGGGTTTTTTGGAAGGGCCATCCTGCGTGACACTGCAGTGCCACTCCTAGATGGGCCCGGTGTTTGTGTCGGCCACTAGGGTCGCTTATCTTACTCACACAGCTACCTCATTGCGCCTCTTTTTTTCTTTGCGTCATGTGCTGTTTGGGGAGGGTTTTTTGGAAGGGCCATCCTGCGTGACACTGCAGTGCCACTCCTAGATGGGCACGGTGTTTGTGTCGGCCACTAGGGTCGCTTATCTTACTCACACAGCTACCTCATTGCGCCTCTTTTTTTCTTTGCGTCATGTGCTGTTTGGGGAGGGTTTTTTGAAAGGGGCATCCTGCGTGACACAGCAGTGCCACTCCTAGATGGGCCCGGTGTTTGTGTCGGCCACTAGGGTCGCTTATCTTACTCACACAGCTACCTCATTGCGCCTCTTTTTTTCTTTGCGTCATGTGCTGTTTGGGGAGGGTTTTTTGAAAGGGGCATCCTGCGTGACACTGCAGTGCCACTCCTAGATGGGCCCGGTGTTTGTGTCGGCCACTAGGGTCGCTTATCTTACTCACACAGCTACCTCATTGCGCCTCTTTTTTTCTTTGCGTCATGTGCTGTTTGGGGATGGTTTTTTGGAAGGGCCATCCTGCGTGACACTGCAGTGCCACTCCTAGATGGGCCCGGTGTTTGTGTCGGCCACTAGGGTCGCTTATCTTACTCACACAGCTACCTCATTGCGCCTCTTTTTTTCTTTGCGTCATGTGCTGTTTGGGGAGGGTTTTTTGGAAGGGCCATCCTGCGTGACACTGCAGTGCCACTCCTAGATGGGCACGGTGTTTGTGTCGGCCACTAGGGTCGCTTATCTTACTCACACAGCTACCTCATTGCGCCTCTTTTTTTCTTTGCGTCATGTGCTGTTTGGGGAGGGTTTTTTTTAAGGGGCATCCTGCGTGACACTGCAGTGCCTCTCCTAGATGGGCCCGGTGTTTGTGTCGGCCACTAGGGTCGCTTATCTTACTCACACAGCTACCTCATTGCGCCTCTTTTTTTCTTTGCGTCATGTGCTGTTTGGGGAGGGTTTTTTGGAAGGGCCATCCTGCGTGACACTGCAGTGCCACTCCTAGATGGGCACGGTGTTTGTGTCGGCCACTAGGGTCGCTTAGCTTAGTCATCCAGCGACCTAGGTGAAAATTTTAGGACTAAAAATAATATTGTGAGGTGTGAGGTATTCAGAATAGACTGAAAATGAGTGGAAATTATGGTTTTTGAGGTTAATAATACTTTGGGATCAAAATGACCCCCAAATTCTATGATTTAAGCTGTTTTTTAGTTTTTTTTAAAAAAAAAACACCCGAATCCAAAACACACCCGAATCCGACAAAAAAAATTCGGTGAGGTTTTGCCAAAACGCGGTCGAACCCAAAACACGGCTGCGGAACCGAACCCAAAACCAAAACACAAAACCCGAAAAATTTCAAGTGCACATCTCTAGTCTGAAACATCCCCACAGTGCCTTACAAACTTATTCATTTGCATGGGCCTATAGTTGAAAGGTAGGGGACAACACTTTTTTTTTCAACACTACGTTAGCTCAAGTTGACATAGAAGATGGCGGAAAATTAATTCTGCATTATAAACCCTCTGCAATATATAGAGGTTATTCAGCTAGCCCCGGACAGAATTTTTTTGCAATTTTTATTTTACTTTTTTTGCATTTTTTTTTCTTCCTGTTCAATTTTTCCATTTATTGTATCCAAAAATTTTCCATTTATCTTCAAAAACTCCTAGAATTAGTGCTAAGTTAACTGACCTATGTGTTTTTGCGAGAAACGGGGCTGAGCAGCTGCTGATTTTCGGGGATTTTTTTCCACCTGAAATTTTTTTTTTCAGATGAGTGTCTACATTTGGCCTAATTAAATAGATATGGTGGTTGGAGGTGCCAATTGGCCGTTGTAAATTACCGCGGCCAATTGAATATACCCCATAGTGGTGGTTAGCAATGTTGCATATGAAACCGCTGCTTAGCAAATCCGCTCAGTCTACAAAGTCACTTTAAATATCCTGATGACCAGGAACGACGTTCCAGGATATCTGTGGCCTAACCCTACCGTCGCTACTGCTGCTTCCCGTGTCTGAGAGTAGGAGAGTGCAGCGTGTGTCTCTCCTGCCCCTCACTGTGTCCCCTTCTCTAGCAACCATGTCAGAGCCAGGAAGCCAGTGTGCACTCTTCTGTGTGCGGGAAGCAGGGAAACCGCCAGGAACGGATGGCCATCAACTATCGATGATTCAAAATCATTGATGGTTTATGGCTGATGTAGAATACTTTTGCCATCGATGGAAATGTATAACCAAATATGTTTTTAGTTTTTTTTTAATGTGGTGCCAAGGCAAGGAGCATACCAAACACACACAAAGCCCCACCCCTGTATTCTGATTGGCCCATGGGGCAATCAATGAAAAACCAGGGATGACCATCGATAGTGGGAACCACTATGATGGTTATCCACTGCGTATTTGGCAGCCATCGATGGTTACTTTCCATATCACTGCAACCACACCAATGGCCATCCTTACCACCAGGGTGCACAGTGCAGTACGCGGGACATAGGAGGCCGCCAGGGTGCACAGGGTGCGGAAGTCCCAAGTGGGCACAGCACAGTGTGTGGACATAAGAAGTGGCCGGTGTGCACAGTGCAGTGTGTGGGACACAGCAGGGGACCACTTCCAGGGTGTACAGTGAGTGCAGGCAGGATGCTGCCAGTGTGGAACACAGGAGACTGCGCATGCTTCCTGGCCCTGGAGCACACAGAGCGGAAATCCTCGCTGCACTCTGAACCGGTGAGTCATGTATAATGTGTTATTACATTGTACAATAGGGTGTATAGCACTGCGCTGCACTCCCCTCCCCTCAGACACTGGAATTGGTGGCAGCAGGAGCAGCAGCAATGGAGGTGAGCACTATATTGGGGGGCATTGTGTAGCTGGCACTATTGGGGGCACTATGTAACTGGCACTGCTTGTGGCATTGTGTGTCTGGCACTACTGGGGGCATTGTGTATCTGGCACTGCTGGAGGCAATGTGTAACTGGCAATGCTGGGAGCAATGTGTAACTGGAACTACTGGGGGCATTGTGTATCTGGCACTACTGGGGCCATTGTGTATATGGAATTGCTGGGGGCATTGTGTAACTGGCACTGCTGGGGGCATTGTGTAACTGGCACTGCTGGGGGCATTATGTATCTGGCACTGCTGGGGTGCTGGGGGCATTGTGTGTTTGGCACTGCTGGGGGCATTGTATATCTGGCACTGCTGGGGGCATTGTGTATCTGGCACTGCTGGGAGCAATTGAGTAACTGGCATTGTGTATCTGGCTGCTGGGGGTATGGTATATCTGGCACTGCTGAGGGCATTGTGTATCTAGCACTGCCGGGGTGCTGGTGGCATTGTGTATCTGGCTGCTGGGGGCATGGTATATCTGGCACTGCTGAGGGCATTGTGTATCTAGCACTGCTGGGAGCATTGTGTATCTGGAACTGCTGGGGGCATTGTGTAACTAGCACTGCTGGGAGCATTGTGTATCTGGCACTGCTGGGGGCATTGTGATAAAGCTAGATATTTATCTTATATAAAACCCTTTGTGAGGTCTAAGAACACTGTACGCTATTCACGTATGGAGTACCGTAAGGGTACGCTCGTTGCGTAGCAATCGCTTAGCCGTAGTCGAGACGCTCAAGCGTCACGTTCGCTCACGGCCAAGAGATCACAGGCAGGCACGCTATTGGCTGCCGTCTAACGTAATGATTCGCTATAGCGTAGCGGACGCTCGGGACCACGAGGAGATCACCAGCGGCGCTGACGCTCACAATGTTAAACCTTTATATCTAAACCATAAACAGTATATTATGCAGTAAAACCTTAGTGTAGAAATAGGGTGTAGATGCAACCTAGTGTAACCTTATTAACACAAATGCTGTTCGAGCGTCACCGACGCTCTGAGAATACTAAACACTATAAGAAATACACAGATACCTGGGCTTAGGGTCCAACGCCTAATATATATATATTATGAATGATATACTTGCAAAAGAATTAACACAATACAAGTCATACACTACAATATAACATAGACTACCTAACCAGATAACTACACAGGAAATACAATACAATACAATTACGTTTTAAGGGAAAATAAGAGAGAAAGAGGAGAAGAGAGAGAGAGATGGCCCACAATAACAGTAAGAACAATATGGTTGCGGAGAAACACTTACGCACAAGGGGAAACGATCGCATGCGCCTCTGGACATCCAGCTCCCGATTTTCAGCAATGATAACCGTTGAAGAGTGAGCTGGATGTGATCGGCTTGTCTATTTATGCCCCACACACAATACAATTCAATGGTCCCTACAATCTCATTGTTCATTGGACACAGGAATTCCTCCTCGCACTATAACAAAAGGTCATAGGTTGATTCATACAGGTGGGCTGTGACGATTTCCAACAGCTCAGGTGGGAGGGAAACTGGGTTTCCCGCCGCATGGCTAAGTAAGAGCAAATAATAGTAAATGGACATAAACTTCTTATGTCCATAACTATTCGCACGAGCGATTAATCCGCTCCAAACCATCACCGGAATATTGCTAATTAAATACTCTTCCGATGGGTACTAAACACCACTGTATGACTCCTGTTAGACCCTTCGTACAATACAAAGAGGGATCCCCCTGTCCAGGAACATGCTATATTAACTAAACTTTCAGAATCTATCAAAGGGACCATGATCTACAAAATACATTATATAGTTGAAATATGTAACGATTGAGTCGCACGCTACGATCACATAAACTCTACCGTAAATACGCATACCGTGCGCCTGCGGGTGCCCGCGACTGTGAGTATGCGCACGTACGAGAGAGCGTACGCATGCGCAGCACGGACCTGTGTGAGGTGCAAATATGGTAGTGTGCATAGAGATATTTTTCTGACTTTGACAATTGTGTAACTGGCACTGCTGGGGCATTGTGTATCTGGCACTTCTGGGGTGCTGGGGGCATTGTGTTTCTGGCACTGCTGGGGGCATTCTATATCTGGCACTGCTGGGGGCATTGTGTATCTGGCACTGCTGGGGACATTGTGTATATGGCACTACTGGGGGCATTGTGTAACTGGTGAAGCTGGGGGCATTGTGTATCTGGCACTACTGGGGGCATTGTGTAACTAGCATTGCTGGGAGCATTGTGCATTTGGCACTGCTGGGGGCATTGTATATCTGGCACTGCTGGGGGCATTGTGTATCTGCCACTTCTGGGGTGCTGGGGGCATTGTGTTTCTGGCACTGCTTGGGGCATTCTATATCTGGCACTGCTGGGGGCATTGTGTATCTGGCACTGCTGGGGACATTGTGTATATGGCACTACTGGGGGCATTGTGTAACTGGTGAAGCTGGGGGCATTGTGTATCTGGCAGTACTGGGGCATTATGTGTATATATGGCACTAATCGGGACATTATGTGTTTAAAAAAAGTTTATGCACTTTTATAGCTCCCCCCACATCACTGTCCACCTCTGCCCTGCCCACAGTTCCTGAACCTATTTTCCTACAAAAATAGCACTGCCATAAAGGAGAATATCAAACCACAGTACAAATGAATGTGTTTCACATTAATGGGCGGGTGAAAGCATATTGGGGTATATTTACTAAAATTCATATTTGTGCCGATTTGGAGGGAGATTAAACACGAATGACATCGAATGTGTAAATTTGCAACTTTTTGAATTTTTTACACCAGATTTACTATGCTGTCGTATTCTGTATTTTCGTTTTTTCCGATGTCGATGTACTTCGTAATTTCGGACAGTGTTTTACGGGAGTGAATAGTAAAACACTGCCGTCTTTAACACAATGAATCTCAGCCGGATCTGTGAGATCCGTGCAGGGCTTCATTGTGCACCTTTAAAAAAAAAATGTAAGTGTAAAAAATAAAAAATAAATGCGTGGGGTCTCCCCTCCTAAGCAAAACCAGCCTCGGGCTCTTTGAGCCGGTCCTGGTTGAAAAAATATGGGGAAAATTGACAGGGATTCCCCCATATTTGATCAACCAGCACCGGGCTCTGCGCCTGGTCCTGGTGCAAAAAATACGGGGGACAAAAAGCGTAGGGGTCCCCCGTATTTTTTGAACCAGCACCGGGCTCCACTAGTCAGAGAGATAATGCCACAGCCGCAGGACACTTTTATATAGGTCACTGCGGCCCTGGCATTAAATCACTAACTAGTCACCCCTGGCCGGGGTACCCTGGAGGAGCGGGGATCCTTTAAATCAAGGCCCCCCCCCCCCTCCAGCCACCCAAGGGCCAGGGGTGAAGCCCGAGGCTGTCCCCCCCCATCCAAGGGCGGCGGATGGGGGGCTGATAGCCTTGTGAAAAAATAAGAATATTGTTTTTTGTAGCAGTACTAAAAGTCCCAGCAAGCCTCCCCCGCAAGCTGGTACTTGGAGTACCACAATTACCAGCATGCGGTGGAAAAACTGGCCCGCTGGTACCTGTAATACTACTACAAAAAAATACCCAACAAAAAACAGGACACACACACCATGACAGTAAAACTTTATTACATACGTGCACACCTACATACATACATACTTTCGGGGAAAGGGGTCCCATGTGTAAATATGGGTCCCCTTTCAGTGCGTGGTTCGGGTTTCCGGTTTGTTTTTTTGGCAAGTACATGAATTATAAAGAGAACACAAGCTACACTGGATTATGTGAGTATAATTTTTTTCACAGGTACCCCGTGGAGTCTACATGGAGAAGTGGACCTAGCCTTGTGTGAACATAGGTAAGTATGTATGTATGTATGTATGTATGTATGTATGTATGTATGTAGGTGTGCATGTATGTAATAAAGTTTTACTGTCACGGTGTGTTTGTCCTGTTTTTTGTTGGGTATTTTTTTTGTAGTAGTACTACAGGTACCAGCTTGCCCAATTTTCCACCGCATGCTGGTACTTGTGGTTCTCCAAGTACCAGTTTGCGGGGGAGGCTTGCTGGGACTTTTAGTACTGCTACAAAAAACAATATTCTTATTTTTTCACAAGGCTATCAGCCCCCCATCCGCCGCCCTTGGATGGGGGGGACAGCCTCGGGCTTCACCCCTGGACCTTGGGTGGCTGGAGGGGGGGACCCCATGATTTAAGGGATCCCCACTCCTCCAGGGTACCCCGGCCAGGGGTGACTAGTTAGTGATTTAATGCCCGGGCCGCAGGAACCTATATAAAAGTGTCCCCCGGCTGTGGCATTATCTCTCTGACTAGTGGAGCCCGGTGCTGGTTCAAAAAATATGGGGGACCCCCTACGCTTATTGTCCCCCGTATTTATTGCACCAGGACCAGGCGCAGAGCCCGAGGCTGGTTTTGCTTAGGAGGGGGGACCCCACGCATTTTTAAAAAAAAAATGTAACACTTTCCCACCCCTTCCCACTGATAAACATGCACGGATCTCACGGATCCGAGCATGCCTATCAGAACACGGTAAAAAAAGCAGGTCTATTTTAAAACTGCTTTTTTTTACAATTTGTATTTTTTCATGGCAGTGTTTGGCTATTGCCGGCAGTGTTTGTGAAATAAAATTCTTAGTAAATTACCGAGTTCTATCAAATAACAGGCGTATTTGACCGATGGTGTATTCATTCGTATTTTTTTTCTTTGACTTCAATGTCTGTCAAACTCTGCCAAACATGAAGTCATGAAGCCCAGCCGGATCAGTGAGATCCGTGCAGGGCTTCTTTGTGTAATGTGTATTAAAGAGCTAAAATAAAGAAAAAAGAATTGCCCGAGGTCCCCCCACTCCTAAGCATAACCAGCCCAGGGCTCTTTGAGATGGTCATGGTTCTAAAAATAGGAAGGAAAAAATAAGAATTTACTCACCGGTAATTCTATTTCTCGTAGTCCGTAGTGGATGCTGGGGACTCCGTAAGGACCATGGGGAATAGACGGACTCCGCAGGAGACTGGGCACTCTAAAGAAAGATTAGGTACTATCTGGTGTGCACTGGCTCCTCCCTCTATGCCCCTCCTCCAGACCTCAGTTAAGGAAACTGTGCCCGGAAGAGCTGACATTACAAGAAAAGGATTTGGAATCCAGGGTAAGACTCATGCCAGCCACACCAATCACACCGTACAACTTGTGATAACCTTACCCAGTTGACAGTATGAACAACAACTGAGCATCACTCAAAAGGATGCCACATAATTAACAATAACCCTTTATTAAGCAATAACTATATACATGTATTGCAGAAAGTCCGCACTTGGGACGGGCGCCCAGCATCCACTACGGACTACGAGAAATAGAATTACCGGTGAGTAAATTCTTATTTTCTCTGACATCCTAGTGGATGCTGGGGACTCCGTAAGGACCATGGGGATTATACCAAAGCTCCCAAATGGGCGGGAGAGTGCGGATGACTCTGCAGCACCGCATGGGCAAACACAAAAGGTCCTCCTCAGCCAGGGTATCAAACTTGTAGAATTTTGCAAATGTGTTTGAACCCGACCAAGTAGCAGCTCGGCAAAGCTGCAATGCCGAGACCCCTCGGGCAGCCGCCCAAGAAGAACCCATCTTCCTTGTGGAATGGGCTTTTACTGATTTTGGATGCGGCAACCCAGCCGCACAATGATCCTGCTGAATCGTGTTACAGATCCAGCTAGCAATAGTTTGCTTTGAAGCCGGAGCACCCAGCTTGTTGGATGCACACAGGATAAACAGCGAGTCAGTTTTCCTGACTCCAGCCGTTCTGGATACATAAATCTTCAAAGCCCGGACTACGTCCAGCCACTTGGAGTCCTCCAAGTCACGAGTAGCCGCAGGCACCACAATAGGTTGGTTCAAATGAAAAGATGATACCACCTTTTGCAGGAATTTCGGACGAGTCCGCAATTCTGCCCTGTCCATATGGAAAACCAGGTAGGGGCTTTTACCTGACAAAGCCACCAATTCTGACACACGCCTAGCCGAGGCTAAGGCCAACAGCATGACCACTTTCCACGTGAGATACTTGAGCTCCACGGTCTTCAGTGGCTCAAACCCGTGGGATTTCAGGAAACTCAACACCACGTTAAGACCCTAAGGCGCCACTGGTGGCACAAAAGGGGGCTGAATATGCAGCACTCCCTTAACAAACGTCTGAACCTCAGGCAGTGAAGCCAGTTCTTTTTGAAAGAAAATGGATAGGGCCGAAATCTGGACCTTTATGGACCCTAATTTTAGGCCCATAGTCACTCCTGACTGTAGGAAGTGTAGGAATCGACCCAGCTGGAATTCCTCCGTAGGGGCCTTCCTGGCCTCACAGCAATCAACATATTTTCGCCATATACGGTGATAATGCTTAGCTGTCACGCCCTTCCTAGCCTTTATCAGCGTAGGAATAACTGCATCCGGAATGCCTTTTTCCGCTAGGATCCGGCGTTCAACTGCCATGCCGTTAAACACAGCCGCGGTAAGTCTTGGAACAGACAGGGCCCCTGTTGTAACAGGTCCTGTCTGAGAGGCAGAGGCCATGGGTCCTCTGTGAGCATTTCTTGCAGTTCCGGGTACCAAGTCCTTCTTGGCCAATCCGGAGCAATGAATATTGTTCTCACTCCTCTTTTTCTTACAATTCTCAGCACCTTTGGTATGAGAGGAAGAGGAGGAAAAACATAAACCGACTGGAACACCCACGGTGTTACTAGTGCGTCCACAGCTATCGCCTGAGGGTCCCTTGACCTGGCGTAATACCTTTTTAGCTTTTTGTTGAGGCGGAACGCCATCATGTCCACCTGTGGCAGTTCCCACCAATTTGCAATCTGTGTGAAGACTTCCTGATGAAGTCCCCACTCTCCCGGGTGGAGGTCGTGCCTGCTGAGGAAGTCCGCTTCCCAGTTGTCCACTCCCGGAATGAACACTGCTGACAGTGCGCTTACGTGATTCTCCGCCCAGCGAAGAATTCTGGTGGCTTATACCATCGCCACCCTGCTCCTTGTGCCGCCTTGGTGGTTTACATGAGCCACTGCGGTCTGACTGGATCAGAACCGGTTGGTCGCGAAGCAGGATCTCCGCTTGACTTAGGGCATTGTATATGGCCCTTAGTTGATGTGAAGGCAAGTCACCTGACTTGACCACAGCCCCTGGAAACTTCTTCCCTGTGTGACTGCCCCCCACCCTCGGAGGCTTGCATCCGTGGTCACCAGGACCCAGTCCTGAATGCCGAATCTGCGACCTTCGAGAAGGTGAGCACTCTGCCGCCACCACAGGAGAGACACCCTGGCCCTGAGGGATAGGGTGATTAACCGATGCATCTGAAGATGTGATCCGGACCATTTGTCCAGTAAGTCTCATTGGAAGGACCTCGTATGGAACCTGCCGAAGGGAATGGCCTCGTATGATGCCACCCTCCTTTCCAGGACTCGAGTGCAGTGATGCACTGACCCCTGTTTTGGTTTTAATAGATTCCTGACCAGTGTCACGAGCTCCTAAGCTCTCTCTATCGGGAGATAACCCTTTTCTGGTCTGTGTCTAGGATCATGCCTAGGAGAAGCAGATGAGCTGTAAGAACCCACTGCAACTTTGGAATATATAGAATCCAGCCGTGTTGCCGTTACACTTCCAGAGAAAGTGATACGCTGTTCAGCAATTGCTCTCTTGATCTCGCTTTTATGAGGAGATCGTCCAAGTACGTGATAATAGTGACACCTTGCTTCCGCAGGAGCACCATCATTTCCGCCATTACCTCGGTGAACATTCTCAAGTCCGTGGAGAGACCAAACGGCAACCTCTGAAATTGGTAATGACAATCCCGTACCGTAATTCGGAGGTACGCCTGATGAGGTGGATAAATGGGGACCTGAAGGTATGCATCCTTTATGTCCCGAGTCACCTTTCAGGCTTGCAATAACCGCTCTTAGCGATTCCAACTTGAACTTGAACCTTTTCAGGTATATGTTCAGGGATTTTAAATTCAATATGGGTCCGACCGAACCGTCAGGTTACGGGACTACAACATGGTCGAATAATAACCCCCTCCTTGTTGAAGGAGGGGAACCTTGACCACCGCCTGTTGAAGAAACAATTTGTGAATGGCAGTTAACACTGTTTCCCTCTCGTGGGGGGAAGCCGACAGGGCCGTCGGTGAGGGGGCATCTTCTCAAAGTCCAGCTTATATCCCTGAGACACAATATCGATCGCCCAGGGATCTAACAGGGAGTGAACCCACTTGTGGCTGAACTTACGAAGGCGTGCCCCCACTGCGCCTAGCTCCGCCTGTGGAGCCCCAGCGACATGTGGTGGATTTTTGTAGAGGCCGGGGAGGACTTCTGTTCCTGGGAACTAGCTGAGTTGTGCAGCTTCTTTCCTCTGCCGCCGCCTCTGGCAAGAAAGGACGCACCTCGGACTTTCTTGTTTCTTTATTCGAAAGGCTGCATTTGATAATGTCGTGCTTTCCTAGGCTGTGCAGGAATATAAGGCAAAATATTAGAATTTACCAGCTAAAGCTGCGGAGACCAGGTCCGAGAACCCTTCTCCACACAATCCTCAGCCTTCCATATGCCTCTTATGTCGGCATCATCTGTCCATTGCATATTCTACAGGACACGTCAAGCAGAAATCGACATAGCTTTGACTCCACGACCCAGTATACTCATGTCTCTTTGGGCATGTTTTATATATATATATATATATCTCTCTTAAGACAGCATCTTCAATATGTATATATCTATATCTATATATATATATATATATATATCTATATGCTTACTAGGGTCTCAATCTCTGCTGATAAGGTACCTGTCCACGCTGCCACAGCGCTATAAACCCATGCCGACACAATCGCCGGTCTGAGTAGTGTACTAGAATGTGCACGCTATCTGCAGGTTCCCTGAGAACAGCTAGTGCTACCGTCTGCGCAAACGTGACACCCTAGGGGAAGATTCCCATCACATCCTGGCCCTAGTGGGGAAAGGATACTGCCTGAGAATTCCTTGTGGGAAGCTGCAGTTTCTTGTCTGGAGATTCCCGCCCTTTTTCCTCATGAGAGGAGGGAAATTTACTTCAGCTTTCTTCCCCTTAACATGTGTACCCTTGTGTCAGGGACAAATGAGTCATCAGTGATATGCAAATCATCTTTTATTACAATAATCATATATTGAATACCTTTCAGGCATTTTGGCTGTAACTTTGCATTATCGTAGTCGACACTGGAGTCAAACTCCGTGTCGATATCAGTGTTTATTATTTTGGATAGTGAGCATTGTGAGACTCTGAAGGTCTCTGTGAAATAGGGACAGACATAGGTAGATTTCCTGTCTGTTCTCTAATCTTTTGTGCAATAAATTCACCTTAGCACTTACACATATCCAAACAGGTGTCGGCGTTGTCGACGGAGACACCCTCTCACACACATATTTTCTCTATCTCCTCCTTAGGGGAGCCTTTTACCTCAGACATGTCGACACACGCGTACCGACACACCACACACACAGGGGATGCTCTATTTGAAGACAGTTCCCCCACAAGGCCCTTTGGAGAGACAGAGAGAGACTATGCCAGCACACACCCCAGCGCTATATAACCCAGGGATTACACTACAACTCAGTGTTTACCCAGTAGCTGCTGTATATACAAATTTGCGCCTAAATTTATGTGCCCCCCCTCTTTTCACCCTTTGTGTATCTGGATACTGCAGGGTAGAGCCTGGGGAGCTTCTTTCCAGCGGAGCTGTGAATAGAAAATGGCGCTGGAGTGCTGAGGAAGAAGGCCCTGCCCCCTCAGCGGCGGGCTTCTGTCCCACTTTCTGTGTGAAAAAATGGCGGGGGTTTTTACATATATACAGTGCCTGACTGTATATATGTATTTTATGCCAAAAAGGTACTGCAATTGCTGCCCAGGGCGCTCCCCCCCAGCGCCCTGCACCCTACAGTGACCGGAGTGTGAAAGTGTGCTGGGAGCAATGGCGCACAGCTGCAGTGCTGTGCGCTACCTTAAATGAAGACAGGAGTCTTCTGCCGCCGATTTCGCCGTCTTCAAGCTTCTGTTCTTCTGGCTCTGCGAGGGGGACGGCGGCGCGGCTCCGGGAACGGACGATCGAGGACATGTGCCTGTGTTCGAACCCTCTGGAGCTGATGGTGTCCAGTAGCCTAAGAAGCGCAACCTAGCTGCAGATAGGTAGGTTTGCTTCTCTCCCCTCAGTCCCACGTAGCAGTGAGTCTGTTGCCAGCAGAAGCTCACTGAAAATAAAAAACCTAACAAATACTTTCGTTTACTAGCAGGCTCAGGAGAGCCCACTAGGAGCACCCAGCTCTGGCCGGGCACAGATTCTAACTGAGGTCTGGAGGAGGGGCATAGAGGGAGGAGACAGTGCACACCAGATAGTACCTAATCTTTCTTTAGAGTGCCCAGTCTCCTGCGGAGCCCATCTATTCCCCATGGTCCTTACGGAGTCCCCAGCATCCACTAGGACATCAGAGAAACAGTGTGAGCTCCCCCAGTATTTTAAGCACCCGACTCTTGGACAGTACTTGGTTAAAAAAATATGGGGAAAAAAGAACATAGAGGTCCCCCGTATTGTTTAAACTAGCACCGGGCTCCACTAGTCGAGGAGATAATTCCTCAGCCGGGGACACATACAGGGTGCTGCAGCCGTAGCATAAAACCTCAACTAGTCAGCACTGGCTGGGGTTCCCTGGTGGAGTGGGATTCCCCCAAATAAAACCCCCCTTCAGGGCCCCCAAGGGCCAGTGCTGAAGCCCGGGGCTATCCCTACCATCCGTGGACTGTGGCTGGTAGGTTGATAGTCTATCAATTGTGTAAAATAGAGAATTAATATTGTCTTTTACAGTGGTACTACAGGTCCAAGCATGCTATTACATGGCGAACAACAAGTACCAGCATGTAGGGCATTAGACAGCCCCTTACAATTCAGAGCATAGATATATGGATGCAACTCATATACACATTGCTGCCTATGCACTTATCATACCCACAAAGGCAGCATCGGCTGCTCCCAAAAGCTCATTGCCGCTGTTGGGAAGTGGGAGGAGAAGATGTCACAAGTGAAAAATGGGAGAGCACATGAGGGAAGAACAAAAGCTTTAATTCCTGCTGTATTCATTATGCATAGCAAAATAAGTGGTATTAGGTATTGAAGTTATTCAATATAAAACACAAGGAATTTCGTGCCTTATTCAGAGTTGTATATTATAGCCGTATGTAGTTGATCGATTAAACTATGCATGTGTCAAGGACCAAGATACATTAGTGATGTCACCCGGTGTGTCAGGGTGTGTCTCAGGCTGAGACTGCAATCCCATACACATTAACAGTGGCTCCAGCATCTCACATCGTGCGAAACCATTGGGATACTCAGGTGGGCAATTATCCACTGATTTGCGTCCAGCTCTGCATTTTTATATGCAGCCGCTGGGACTCACAAAGCCGCTGGTAGGAGTCGCAATACTAAATCCAGGTGGCGGCATTTACATGTTTTCGCACAGTCATTAGCTTACATCTCTAATCAGGCACAGTTCTGGGGAAACTCAAGGACAGTCTGGTGTCACATCGCTACACATGCATTTCCTGAAAAGCAAATACAATTTGTTTTATGGGAATTGATGAACATAATGCGACTCTGCAATGTCTTTTAAATACCACAATACACCACGGCTATTTTCATGGCATGCAATCAACCTGCTGTCTGCTAGGTGTCAGTGTTAATCAGCCACAGAAATGATGGAAACATCTGATAGACTTAATTAACTTTAGGAACATTTGTTCAGCCCCATGGATAATTCAGCGTAATGTACTTTGCTGGAGTTCAGAGGTGTTGAGTATTGTGTGATACTATGAAATATTAATGCAATGTATTTTATAATTAAATACACAACATAGTGTTATGGTTTCTCGGCTTGTTTGCTGTCATAATATGTAGATAAATAGATTGATAATAAATTCTAAGAGCTAATTTTCATTTATAGCACTGATAAATCAAAGTAAATAATGCAATGTACTGTATCATATTTAAAAGAGCATAATTAAAAAGAAATGCACAATCATTTGTCTCTTTTTTTTCTTTTTTTCTTTTTTTTGAGAGAATGAGCTATTTAAGAATGTATGTGAAATACCCACTTTATTTTGGGTGTGGATTATTTATTATTTATGTATTATTTATTAACAGTTTCTTATATAGCGCAGCAAATTCCGTTGCGCTTTACAATTTGAAATAACAATAACAAACTGGGTGATAACAGTCATAGAGGTAGGAAGGCCCTGCTCGCAAGCTTACAATCTATAGGGAAATAGGCATATGTACACAAGGAAAGGTGCTATCTATTGCATAGAATGAGAAGACATGTGAGGATATGTGTGGACTGTACAGAGTGGATGTAATTTGATAGGAAGGTTTATGAAAGTTATGTGGGTGGTTCAGGAATTTGATACGCTTGCCTAAAGAGGTGAGTTTTGAGGGAACGCTTGAAGATTTGGAGACTAGAGGAGAGTCTTATTGTGCGTGGTAGGGCATTCCACAGAGTGGGTGCAGCCCGATGAAAGTCCTGCAGTCGTGAGTGGGAGAGAGTAATGAGTGTGGATGAGAGACGCAGGTCTTGTGAAGAGCGAAGAGGTCGGGTTGGGAGATATTTTGTGATAAGCGAAGTGATGTACGTTGGTGTAGTTTGGTTAATGGCCTTGTGTGTGAGTAAAAGTATTTTTATATTGAATGCGGTAGAGTACAGGTAACCAATGGAGGGACTGACAGAGCGGATCTGCAGACGATGAACGTCTAGCGAGGAAGATAAGCCTCGCCGCTGCATTCAGAATGGATTGTAGTGGTGAGTGTCTCGTTTTGGGAAGACCAGTTAGGAGACTATTGCAATAATCAATGCGGGGGATAATGAGAGCGTGGATTAGAGTTTTAGCAGTGTCTTGTGTAAGGTATGGTCGTATTTTGGATATGTTTTTTAGATGCATGTAACATGATCTTGAGACAGATTGAATGTGGGGAACAAAGGACAGATCAGAGTCAAGGATGACACCTAGGCAGCGAGCTTGTGGGGTAGGGTAGATAGTCGAGTTTTCAACAGTGATAGAGATATCAGGTTGGTACCTACTATTGGATAATAGGGTCGACCACACTTAGGTCGACAGTCATTAAGTTGACCACTGTTGTTTGACAGTGTCTAGGTCGACACCTGAAATGGGTCGATATGGCCATTAGGTCGGAATTATGGTGGCCAATAAAGCGATCGGGATCGGCGGGATCCCGGGATTTAGGGCCAAAAACAGCCGAGATTCAATCCTGGGATTGGAAGGTTCCACTGGACGCTGAGACGCTGCCCGGCTTCCTCCTTCCGGCTCCCCCAGCGCAGCATGAGGTCACACTGTGCCACCAGCCGAGCACTGAGGGAGTGCAGGAAGAGATCCCCACCCACCAGCCCCCTCGGTATGCGGTTAGTAATGTGAGCGGGGCGGGGTGAGGCAAGAGGCGGCCACACACTTAAAAGCCAATCCCGCCATTTTTCAATCCCGATACCCGGGATTGAAAAAATGGCCCGGGATTGGCTTTCCTAGTCGGCATGAACAAGGTCAACATGGAAAAAAGTCAACATGAGTTTTTTTTATTTTTCCAGTGTTGTTTTCTTTGTAACGTGACTGGGAACCCAAAGTAGTGCACCGTGTCCCCTCACATGGCTTGCGAGCTTCGGGCAAGATGCCTTGCTCTGCTACTGCTGCGCTTGGCACAGGTTACTATTCCCAACCGTAGTCCATGTGGATCGCAAAGTATAAAAAAAATGTGAAAAACTCATGTCGACTTTTTTACATGTCGACCTAGTGACCATGTCGACATAATGTGTGTCAACCTATAATGGTCGACCTAATGGCTGTCGACCTAAGTGTGTTCGTCCTAAAGACCGGATACCCTTTATTTTACAGTTATTATTTACCAAGCACCTAACCTGAATAAAGTTTACAGCATACATTGTTGAGTCTGCAAAATAAAATGTGACACTACCCTTGATGCTCTGTAAACTTTAGCATTTTCCAGATTAAGCAGATAAATTACATTAAAAATAGGCCAAAAAACACAAATCTATTATGCTGACCTTGGATAGGGCTTCAAGCCTGCCAAATATAAAATATTTTAAAGGTGAAAAAAAATCAATGCACACTTTAATCATTATCATTTTGTTTTCATATTTTCTAAAGGTTCAGATGAGCAAAATAAAACTAAAACATAATAGAAATTAAAAATGACCATTACTGATAATACTGGATAACATGTAACACTAATTAAAAAAAAGTGAACTATCACACTACCCAATAAAAAAATTAAAATAGTTTGGTGCCTGGAATGTTTGTGATTTTGATTATATTGGGCACGCTAATTCCAAATATACGAAAACTGTTTTTCTCTATCAGCTATTCTTTTTGTGCATGCCCAGGCCGTGGCACATCGCCATCTGGGCCACCTTCAGTCTGAGCTAAGTATTGCAGAGGTGTGATACCCCATTAATGTAACTGCCTGTGATTATATATTCATATATGGGGCATCACTGTGTATAGGTAAAAAAACATTTATGAATGTGCACATGTATTATGACAAAGGGGCGGAGTGATACCTTTAGTTGGACGAGACAAAATCTTCTTGCCCCCGCTGCCTATAAAGCTAGTCCTGATTAGACAGTTTGTGAAGACTCTTGATCAGGATGGACCATACTTTGGGTATATAGGACGAAAAATGCCTGGGCTAAGTACAGAAAACTTAAAGCTGGAATTTTTGATGGCCCTCAAATAAGACAGCTCATAAATGATCCTGACTTCGTAGATCCTGGCTTCGTAGATTCCATGAGTGAGGTTGAGCGAAGTGCGTGGATGTCATTCGTCCTGGTTGTCAGAAACTTTGTGGGAAACCACAAAGCTCAAAACTATGCTGAGCTAGTAAACAACATGCTCATTAATTTCAAAGAGCTTGGATATAATATGAGCATAAAAGTTCATTACTTACACAGCCACTTAGACAATTTCCCAGAAAATGTGGGTGATATGAGCAAAGAGCAACGTGAAATATTTCTCCAGGACATTAAGACAATGGAAGATCTCTACCAGGGAAGATGGGATATACATATGATGGCAGATTACAGCTGGAATTTAGAGACTGTCCAAACAAAGGGGGTAATTCAGACCTGATCATAGCAGCACATTTGTTAGCAGTTGGAAAAAACCATGTGCCCTGCAGGTGTGGCAGATATAACATTTGCAGAGAGAGTTAGATTTGGGTGGGCTATTTTGTTTCTGTGCAGAGTAAATACTGGCTGCTTTATTTTTAAACTGTAATGTAGATTTAAGTTTGAACACACCCCACCCAAATCTAACTCTCTCTCTGCACATGTTATAACTGCCCCCCTGCAGTGCACATGGTTTTGCCCAACTGCTAACAAATTTGTTGCTACGATCATTCAAGAATGTCCCACAAAAGAAGCTTTCTAAACTAATTTTCTTTTCATATATGGTTTCATTTTATTATTTACAAGAAAAAGTGTTATTTGAGTCACTATAGTGTTACTGTAATGTTAGTATGTTTTATTGATGTCACTAAAATATTCTAGAAAATATTTTTAGACTATATTTTTTAACGTTTCGTGTTTTATTATGTGAATCATAGGCCTAATATGAAATAGGGTAACACAAATCTGACACTGTTTATATCTCAAAAATTAGAGCGGATAGGCAAAAATTAATGTTATATTTGTAATCAGCACACCAAATATCTCCTATATAATAGCCCAGATCTGTGACTCTGTGCCTGTGTGTATAACGCTGGGCGTGGCTAGGAGCTCTCATTGGGTTAGCAGCAGGTCTATCACACCCAGTGCACAGCTGACTGGGCGAGAAACACCCTCTCACACAGGTTACATCCAATTGGAGCCTCTGCCCTTTGGCTGCTGCGTGTTCCCAGAGTAGGATTAACAATGGGGCTGATGGAGCTGCAGCTCCAAGTCCACACCCCAAAATAGGCCCACTGCATCTGCAGCAAGATACCCTCTAACAATTTACACATAAAAATCGGTACAAATTTGAAAAGGGGCGTGACCACGGGTAAAGTGGCATGGCCACGCCCCTTTTCCTATACTTTCAATTGAAGTTTGGAGAGCCAAAAATCGGTACAGACCATAAAAAAAGGTACTGTACCTGTCAAAAAGGTGCAGTTGGAGGGTATGCCACTGCATCTGCAGCAAGTCTCTGCGCTGTAGATTGGAGGAAAAAATCCTTTTACTGCAGGGTCCTATGTCCTGCTGCCAGTCTGACTGCCCTCTCCGGCATCAACAATCCCCTCTCCCTAGCTACGGTACAGGTGGAACAAAAGCTGCTGCGGCCACCGGCATAGATGTTTATGAAAGCGGCGCAGCAGAAGTCTTTCTTAGCCCTCCCTGCACCGCATACTCTCTGACCCCCGGTGCCTCCTCTGCGTGTGATCCAGACGTGCATTTGGTCTATCACTAACCTGGTAGGCAAACCCACGGGTACGAGTTTCCTCATAGAAAATCTTTAGCAAATGTTTTGAAGATATCACACTATTATATGTTTTTGTCTCCTTTTGAGGTTATAAATCCATTGAAAGGCTATTGGGAGATTGACTCAACAAACTTATATAAGTATTATTTGTGTGGGCTATTGGTGTGGAGGTTTCCTATTTCTTTTCTGTTTTGTCTCTGTGAAGTATTGGTGGAACTTAATTTCCTTCACTAAGAATAGCAGCCATGTGTGTGCAATTGTGACTTTATTTTTGTATATTCTACAAACTACTGGTAACATGCTGAATGCTGAGTGTAAAGGGCCCTACACACTGGCAGATAACACTGCACAATAAGAATGTTCTCGTTTATTAATGAACGAGAACTCGTTCATATCGTGCATTGTGTAGGCACCAACGATGAACTATACGCTGCCCTGCGCTGGTTCATCGTTGGTGCCCCGTCTCTTATGCATGCAGGACAATATGGACGAGATTGTCTATATTAGCATGCATTGCTATGGTGCCGGGTGATGGGTGGAGTGAAGAAACTTCCCTCCCCCGTCACCTCCCCCCCGCCGCCGGTTCGCCCGTCTGCCGTATTGGCAGTCGGGCAGCTCGGTGGCGGGTTGCCCAATCTGTAGGGCCCATTAGGCTGGCACCCAGCAGATATCAAGGACACACAATATCTGGGTGACATTTCCCCATTCCTCCCTTGTAAAGGAATATGGGAAATAAATATCCATGAATTGGTGACAGCAGCACATGCTGGATTACCTGGCATGTACAATTAATTGATATTTTCAGGATCGGTTGCACACATACACAGTACAATTATCTGGCCGATATGAGGCAGGTTGGACAGATAATTGTAGAGGGTATGCCCATCTTATGTAATTATATATTGTAAATACTCCATACATGACTCTATTTGGCTGTCTATTGTACTTTGCAGTGTTCCTGGAAGACACCATACTGTTAAACAAGATGTCTGGTATACATAGAATGAAATACTTCTCCCACAGAGTGCAGCCTACATTTCTGTATCTGAAATTATTTCTGTATTGCCAACACCCAGCATAATATCTTAGTTACATGATAAGATGGGTCTGGGACTCTGGGTCGACAACAAAAAGGTTGACACACCTTAGGTCGATGCCAATTGGTCGACACACCTTAAGTCGACATGGACAAAAGGTCGACAGGAACAAGGTCGACATGGAAAAAGGTCGACATGAGTTTTTTATGTTTTTTTGGTGTCGTTTTCTTCGTAGAGTGACCGGGAACCCCAATTAGTGCACCGCATCCCCTCGCATGGCTCGCTTCGCTCGCCATGCTTCGGGCATGGTGCCTTCGCTCCGCTACCGCTTTGCTCGGCACAGATTACCGTTCCAATCGTAGTCCACGTGGATCGTTAAGTATGAAAAGGTTCCAAAAAAGAAAAAAATTGTGAAAAACTAATGTCGACCTTTTTCCATGTCGACCTTGTTCCTGTCGACCTGTTTTCCACGTCGACCTTTTGTCCATGTCGACCTAAGGTGTGTCGACAAATTGGTGTCGACCTAAGGTGTGTCAACCTTTTTGTTGTCGACCTGGAGTCCGGATACCGATAAGACGCAGCACAAGCATTCAATAGTGCCGTAAATCATTACACATTCTCACCCTTCAGTTTATTCCTTGCTTTATACCTTGGGAACATTTATTGCAAACTTTTACAAAGAAAATCAGAACCTCAGAAAAATTATTTATAAAAATAAGTTCCACATAATTATTATTAACACACTGGTCATGGAAAAATCACAGCTTTATTAAAAGATATTTTGAAACCTGACATTTTGTTGATGCTCATGTAAATACCCAACATTTCTACAATGTTCTCCTTCAAGGGTTTATATTGTTTTACTCGTTCAGAAAAAAGAGAGGTTAATACTTTTACAGCCACAGTAACTGAGGGGTCTATTCATGAAGCAGTGAAAAGTGTGGAGAATTGAGCCAGTAGAGAAGTTGCCCATGGCAACCAATCAGTGTTGAAATAACATTTATAAAATGCATTCCATAAAATTATACATAGCAGCTGATTGGTTGCCATGGGCAACTTCTCAACTGGCTCACTTCTTCACACTTTTCACTGATTCATGAATAGACTCCTAATACATTAACTTTTCTGTAATAAATAGCAAGCAATGTATGAGGCATTTGGTGCTGACCCAGTAATTGGGAAAATGCAGGAACATTTAACAGCTTGAAAAGGAAACAAATGAAATATATATATATATATATATATATATATTATGTTCTACACTTTGTAATAAGCTATGTGTTCTATGGGATGCTTTTAATTTGCCGGCTATCGGGATTCCGGTGGTCAGGATACCAACCCCGGTTTCCCATCAGCTGACAATGCCGCCAGCCAGAATCCACCCACCGTCTGATGTGTCAAGTACGTGGATTATAACTTTTAAGAAGAGGACCGATCTACCCCGGATTTTTTGTAAGTATAATTTTATTTACAGGTACCCGGGATTCTACTGGACAAGAGGACCGAGCTTCGTGTCAACATAGGTAAGTATGTATGTATGTATGTATGTATGTATGTATGTAAGTGTGCATGTATGTTTAATAAAAGTGTACTATCACGGTGTGTGTGTTTTTGTTTTTTTGGGGGTATTTTTTTGAAGTAGAACTACAGGTACTAGCAGGCCCGTTTTCCTCCCGCATGCTGGTACTTGTGGTTCTCCAAGTACCAGCTTGCGGGGGAGGCTTGCTGGGACTTGTAGTTCTGCTACAAAAAACAATACTCTTTTTTTACACAAAAGGCTATCAGCCTCCCATCCGCCGCCCTTGGATGGGGGGGACAGCCTCGGGTTTCACCCCTGGTCCTTGGTACCCCGGCTAGGGGTGACTAGTTGGGGATTTAATGCCAGGGCCGCAGGGACCAATGTAAAAGTGTCCTCCGGCTGTGGCATTATCTCTCTGACTAGTGGAGCCCGGTGCTGGTGTTAAAAATACGGGGGACCCCTACGTTTTTTGTTCCCCGTATTTTTTGCACCAAGACCAGGTGCAGAGCCCGGTGCTGGTTGTTTAAATATGGGGGGACCCCAGTAAATTTTTTCCCCATATTTTTACAACCAGGACCGGCTCAAAGAGCCCTAGGCTGGTTATGCTTAGGAGTGGGGACCCCATGCAATTTTTTTTTCAATTTTAACACTTTCATCACTTCTCATAATATACACAATGAAGCCCTGCACGGATCTCACAGATCCGGCCAGGATTCATTGTGTTAAGTCCGGCAGTGTTTTACTAATCACTCCCGTAAAACACTGCCCGACAATACGAATGACATCGGCATCGGAAAAAACGAAAATGCAGAATACGACAGTTTAGTAAATGAGTCGTAAAAAAAAACAAAAAGTTGCACATTCACACATTCGATGTCATTCGTGTTTAATCTCCCTCCAAATCCCGTCAATTACGAATCTTAGTAAATATACCCCAAGTTCTTTTGTATAAATATTACTGAAATGTCATTACTGACTGTAACCCCTACTTAACATGAGCATGAATCCAGCAGCAGAATGGGCAATCTACCGTATTTTGTTACTATAAGAACACACAATGGGGGTAATTCCAAGTTGATCGCAGCAGGATTTCTGATAGCAATTGGGCAAAACCATGTGCAGTGCAGGGGAGGCAGATATAACATGTGCAGAAAGAGTTAGATTTGGGTGGGTTATTTTATTTCTGTGCAGGGTAAATACTGCCTGCTTTATTTTTACACTGCAAATTAGATTGCAGATTGAACACCCCCCCCCCCCCCTCAAATCTAACTCTCTCTGCACATGATATATCTGCCTCCCCTGCAGTGCACATGGGGGGTAATTCCAAGTTGATCGCAGCAGGAATTTTTTTTAGCAGTTGGGCAAAACCATGTGCACTGCAGGGGGGGGGGGGCAGATATAACATGTGCAGAGAAAGTTAGATTTGGGTGGGTTATTTTGTTTCTGTGCAGGGTAAATACTGGCTGCTTTATTTTTACACTGCAATTTAGATTGCAGATTGTACACACCCCACCCAAATCTAACTCTCTCTGCACATGTTACATCTGCCCCACCTGCAGTGCATATGGTTTTGCCCAACTGCTAAAAAATTTCCTGCTGCGATCAGCTTAGAATTACCCCCATGGTTTTGCCCAATTGCTAACAAAAATCCTGCTGCAATCAACTTGGAATTACCCCCACTGTCTCAATGTTGTACAGTTGAGCCTTCTTTATCAAGCCTCTTTAGAATAATATGTATCAGAAGACTGACAAAGGGCTCTCTAACCTAATATTTTCCCATCTGTGTGTTACCAGTGGGTTGAAATGATAGTGTTGTCTGCATGACACATATACCCCTTTCACACCGCACAAATAACTCGGTATCGACCCACCATATTGCCAGGTCGACATGGGTCGCCTGACCCGGTAATTCAACCTGGGTTATAAGGAGTGTTAATCCCAGGTTGAATACCGGGTCAGTGGCAGCATAAATGGATTCCTGGGTTGATGCGACCCGGGACCCGTTTACTAGACAGGGAGAGATGACGCGGAGATGAGCTCATCTCCCAGCACTGCCTCCACATCTGCCCCGGCTCCGCTCCCCGCCGCCGGCTCTGCTCCCACCACTATGGCAACCGACCCAGCATATTGCCGGGTCGGACAGCCAGCGAAAGGGGTAGGGAGAGTCTCCAATGCCGGATCCCACCCGGGAAGGACCCGTTTCCAATTCCCGAATGGGATCCAGCATTGGAGATGTGAGAGGGGTAATAGATTTCATGTGTGAGGCCCTGTCTAGTTCTGTAGTTATCACATCACTGTACACAGACTGTAGAGACTCTGTAGTCTATTTACTAAGCCCTGGAGAGAGATAAAGTGAATGGATATAAAGTACCAACCAGCCAGCTCCTAACTGTTATTTTTCAAACACAGACTGTAACATGGCAGTTGGAAGCTGACTTTATCTCAATCTACTTTATCTCACTCCACGCTAAATAAATAGACCTGTTCCTGTAACAGGATGCCAAACAGGCATTGAATATAAGATAGTGACTCATGGGGGTATATTTACTAAGGTCCCGATTTTGACCGAGATGGTGTTTTTTCTTCAAAGTGTCATCTCGGGAATTTACTAAACTCAAATCACGGCAGTGATGAGGGCATTCGTATTTTTTTGGAAGTCCAAGAAAAAAAATACGAATGACTACACCATCGGTCAAACGCGGCTGTTTAGGTATGGAACACGGTCATTTACTAAACATTCTTATTTGAAATCTCTACCGTGAAAATGCATGTGCGGCCGTGAAAAAATACTAATCGTACAAAAAGCCTAAAAAAAAGTAGACCTGCTTTTGAGAAGCGTGTTTACATGTGTTGTCAATTCTACATTAGTCACACCTGATTTTTTGGACCTTTAAAAGGGGCCCCAACACATTTTTCACCACTCTCAATCTGAAATGGCTGCTACTGTGTGTAGTACTGCTGTCTTGTTTGCTGGGGGATACCTGACACTGCTCCATGAGGCTACAATAAACCCAGGCCAGGAAAATCTACAGGGTAAGCAGGTTGTACATGTTCCACGTAGGCTGGCCATGGCTTGTTGTTTTAGTGTGCGTTTAAACGATAACACATTTGCTGATGAACATGTTATACAGATGCTCCGACTAAATGTAACTAACATTTTCCGTCTGTATGACCTTGTCAAACTGAACCTAGACCCTGAGACAGCACGCTCTCGCTCTGTCTCAGGCCTGCTCAAACTCCTGGCTGTGTTGCACTTTATGGCTAATCGCAGCTTCCAGCCTGTGACTGGCAATGTAATTAGTATCTCACAGGCCACCTTTTATAAATATTTAATTCATGTGTTAAAACATACATACACGTCTATGTCTAAAGGCCCATACACATTAGACGATGTCGCTCTGTGAGCGACATCATCTAACGTCTCCCCCTCCCGGGCCGGCCGGTCGGTCGGCGGCCGCCTGTACGCACTGAGCGATATGACCGCTCATATCGCTCAGTGACGTCACGCCCCCGCCAGCCCTGCATGAAGGTCGTGGACGACAGTCCACATCCTTCATGCATGCCCTACCGACAGCGACGATCGTTGCCGACCCGCGGGGCCGCGCATCGGTCGTCGCTGGCGGCATACACATTTAACGATGTAATGAGCGACGTCGCTCAAGGAGGGGGAAAATGAGCGACGTCGCTCATTATATCGTTAAGTGTGTATGGACCTTAAGTCGTGCTTCTGTAATGTAATAGAACACAGTATTGTATTGATTACAGGTCATGACACTCACCTTTAATTTTGGATTGTCCACTCAGGTTTTGGATGTCTTGGATGGCTACATACATGCCTCTCTCTGCTTCCCTACCCAGGAGTCGCAGTGGCATGCAGTCAGGGTAGCTTTATCTGATCTTGCGGCCATGGCCAATGTTCTGGGTGCCATAGATTAGACACACGTTGAGCTGAGGACACCTAGGGGCAGCCAATATATTTATAACAATACACATCTGGTCCTAGACACTAAGGAGAGCGAAATGACAGGCATAGGAATGGAGAGAGTTAAACCTCCTGTGAGGGGTGGACCTAACTGTTATGAAAAGTACAGCCAATGGTAGAGAGGGAAGGGATCAGTATATATAGGGATGTATAGGCTAGCTAAGTCTCTCTTGCTGCTGGTTTGCCTTCCCGCCCTCCCACCCCATTTGGTAGAGGTTTTGGCACGGAGTGCTTTGGCTCTAAATTGTTAGTGTGGTTTATCGTTGGCTATTTGTTGGCGGAAAAGAACAGCAGGTTGTAGTTTGACTTGTTAGTTACAGTTGTTTACAGTATTGGTGTGGTTTAGGTGCACTCACCTCCATTGACTTTAAAGGCCGCTAGACCACCCATCAGGGGGCAGCGTCATCACCCATCAGGGTGGGCAGTCAGCGTGGAGGTCTGAGTCGGGCACCTATTACCTATGTATGGTTTGTGGTAAATTAGGATCGTTTGGGTTTTAATGTTTTTTTAGGTTATCGTCAGTGGAATATAGCCGTTCTTTTTTCTGCCACCATATGCCGGCTGAATCGGCATGTTAACTTAAATTTTACTTTACAGGTTTTTTCTAATGGTTAGGGTACAATAAATAGCTAACAATTTTCTGCCAAATTCAAGTCTCCGTGTCATTATTTATTGGTATTAAAGGTATTGAATGCTTTACTTTTTGAATAAGGGTCCACACATTATCATTAGGAGGTTTATGTACAGGTT